>NC_046661.1:13000594-13021548 GCF_010883055.1 Belonocnema kinseyi | reverse complement strand
GCTATCTAAGGATGGTACTATAGAACGCCACCTCAAGGTAGGCCTAGTGGCGCCATCTCTTGGTCAGGCCGGAAACTTATCAATCCACCCTCGTATTGCATTAGTACCATAATAATCTGTAATGTAATACAGCACTATTCATAAAAATTATTTTTTCATTTTCCTCCGTTTAATTTCGCAATGACTGATGTGAAACTTTCCGAAACTCTGGATGTTTTAGCACCACAGAGTCGCCATACGCGCGTTTAAAGCCTCCGTGAACAAAGTTCAAAAGTTGGTAACTTACGCCAGGAACGCCCTGAACTTACCGGCAAGTTTCTGAAATCATAATATGAGCAATGCGGTGAACGGTCGGATCTACTGATGTGCATGTTGGTCGTAGGACGTGCGTGACAAAGGAAAAGCGGTCGGACGCATCGGTGTGCAAGTTGGTTGCGGGATGTGCGTGGCGAAGGAAGAGGAAGGACTGGTGCTGTATGGGGTGTGCGTGGCAGTCGGTCGTTCAGGTACAGTCGGGTCAATCTGGGGCGTGACATAGGGAACGGTCGTCAGCCTGCTTGGCTGTGTCCAAGGCGTGCTTGACGGGCGGTTGTTCCTGTCGGTCGAGTAGTCAGAATTGAAGGTGACGGTTGTATGTTGGCCCAGGGCACCGTCTCCTCGACCCGTCTCTCTGAGAAAACAGGTAAGGTGCTGTGAGAGAGGGGGGAGCGCTCTGGTGGTCAAAAGGCGTGCCTGACGCAGGGAACGTCGTCGGCAGGCTTGGTGGTGTCCAAGACATGCGTGACGGGCGGATGTCCCGGTGGGTCGAGAAGGTGTCAGGAGTCAAGGTGACGGTTGTTTGTCGGCCCAGAGCGTCATCTTCTGGATCCGTCTATCTCAGAAAAAGGGTACGGTACGGTGAGAGAGGGTAGGAGACGCTCTGGTAGCCGCAAGGCATCCGTGACTCAGGGAACGTTGTTGATAGGCTTGGCGGTGCCCAAGCCTTGCAAGACGGACGGTGGTTCCGGTCGGACGGGGAGTCAAGTCGGTATCATGAGCAAGTCTAGGTGAGTTTTCCGCGAGTATGCCGGTCAGGGGCACCAGAAGCCGACGTAACCTGTCCTCGATGGGTGGTCATAGAAGCGCCTTTTGGCCACCGATCGAGTCGGTTACAAGAAACGGGATCTGCAGGTGGTTTACCACGGGTACGTCGGTCAGGGGCCTCGATAGGTGGGCACAGAAGCGCCTGTCATTCACCGATCAAGCCGGTTACAGGGAGTAGGATCTGCATGTGGCTTATCGCAAGGGGCGGTCAGGTGCACCTGAAGCCGCTGTACCCTGGCCTCGATGGCTTGTCACATGAGCGCCCATCGGCCACCTATCGAGTCAGCTATGAGAATAGGAGGTTTCAAGTGTGTTATCGCAGGTAGGCCGGTCAGGGGCACCTGACGCCAACGTACCCTAGCCTCAATGGCTGGTAACAGGAGCGCCTGTCGGACATCGATCTAGCCGGTTATGGGGAACGGGATCTGCAGGTTGCTTACCGCGGGTGGTCCGTTGAGGGGCACCTAACTCCGAATACCCTGGCCTCGATGGGTGGCCACGGGACCACCCATCGACCACCGATCAATTCGGCCCCCAGGGATAGGATGTGCACTAGGAGGTGAAGGTGGTCTGCTCGCCTACTAGGAGAGTAGACGGCTCGGGTCACCGCACCCAGCGGTAAATTATTATTCAATGATATATCAATTTTTAGTAGCAGTGGTAATAGTAGCAGCAGCAGTAGTAATAGCAGGGGAGAGTGAGGAGCTTTGAGCCGGAGGAACCTGTGAACCACGTCAATTTAGTCCAGTCAACGGGGAACAAATATCAGTAAAAAAAAATTCGTAAAAGTAGAAATTTTTTCACAGATACGTTGGCAATGGCTTTATAAAGATAATGTAAAAAGTTCCCAAACATACGTGTACGGCAAAGTTCCGAAATTCTGGAAAGTGTTAAACAATAACATGTTTTTTAAAATTACTCGAGAACTGTTGATTTTAGGTCGAATATAGTGATGTGAAAAAATGTTCATAATTTTATAGTGCACAAGAAAGGTTCAATCTATTGTGGCCTTATTATAAATAGCTGCGCTATGAAATTGGATTAGCTGCACAATTCTTTTATTTCTGAACAAATAAAATCTCAAATATCCTGGAAAAAACGTCGGAAATATATCAGGCGTTTTGTACTGGAGAAAATGCAGGTTCCTGTTAACAAAAAAACGACTAAGTCATTTGCATGACAAACTATCAGTATAAAATGAACTCAGCTTCAGTGTACAATTTTATATGTTTAAGGGGATGCTTTTGAGATGAAACTTTTTGCAAGTCAGGGAACTTCTTCTTGAATGTCAGGGAAAACATGATAGAGTTCGGGCATTTTAGATAAAGTGAAATTATTTGCATTATTGTGATTAAAAATTGCAACTATTTAGTTGCAAATTAGTCTGTGTTTGTTAAGGATTCAAATTATTTGGTTGACAATCCTTTTTATTTCACTGAATTCAACTATTTTTTGTATAAAATTAAAATCCTTTTTGAATAAAATATCAAATATCACGTTTCTCGTTAAAAAATTATCTTTTTTGGTTAATAATTCCATTACATATTTGAAAGTGAAACTACTTTGTTTAAAATTAATTTATTTGGTTGATGACTGATCATTTTAGCTGATAAAAATTTTTTTCAAAATTAAATTACTTTGTTGAAAATTAAGATTTCTAGTTGACAATTAATTGTTTTAAGGGGAAATTTAAGTCATAAATATGTGGCTCAGAATTTATCTTCTTAGGATGAAAATTTAAATATTTAGTTAAAAATTCCTATATTTCATTGAAAATTTGAATTAATCTTCTACGTGACTCATTCATTTTTTGGTTTAAAATTGCTTTAAAAATTCAAATATTTTATTAAAAATTCCTGTATCTTGTGTAAAAATCATCTTTTTGGTTGAAAATAAGTTTTTTCTAATTTACAATTCATTTCTTTAACTGAAAATGTTACTGTTGCAATTTTTTTTCGGAAATTGATCTTTTTAAATAGAAATTTAATCTTTTTTGTTAAAAAATATACTATTTCGTTGAAAATTCAATTTCATTTAATTAAAAATTCATTTTCTTACTGAAAATTTAACTATTCTATTTTTTATTGAAAATCTATCTGTTTTAGGTGAAAATTCGTCTTTTTTGTTAGAAGCGTACTCTCGAAAATTGATCTTTTTGGTTACAAATTAATTTCTTTGTTAGAAAATTAAACTATATTGCTGAAAATTTCTTTATTATGTTTTTTTTTTTAATTTATTTTACTGACTGAAAATTTAACTATTTAATGTTTGGTTTAAAATTTATCTTTTCAGTTAAGAATGCATGTAATAATTATAATTTTTTAATAATTATTAATTTTATTTAAAAATTGACTCGAATTATTCCAATTTTTGACAAAAGTTACCTTATTCTTTGATAGAAGAGTAATCTTTTTAGTTAAAAAATTATTTGTTTTGTAGGAAATTCAAGAGTTCCATTTTTTTAACAACTCATCATTTATCTGGTTGAAAAATAAATTTTCGGTTAAAACAATTAATTGTCAACTAGAAATCTTAATTTTCAAAAAAGTGATTAAATTTTGAAAAAAATCTTTATCAGCTAAAATGATCAGTTATCAACCAAATAAATTAATTTTAAAGAAAGTGGTTTCACTTTCAACTATGTTATGAAATTATTAACCAAAGAAGATAATTTTCTAACGAGAAACGTAATATTTGATATTTTATTCAAAAAGGATTTTAATTTTATACAAAAAAATAGTTGAATTCAGAGAAATAAAAAGGATTTTCAACCAAATAATTTGAATCCTTAACAAACACAAATTAATTTGCAACTAAATAGCTGCAATTTTTAATCATAATAATGCAAATAATTTCACTTTATTGAAAATGCCCGAACTCTATCATGTTTTCCCTGACATTCCCTAATTTTCCGGAACCATCAGACCTGTAGCAACTCTAATACTTGTACTTTTGGATTTTGAATTGCAGACAATCGTTCCCGGAGTTATCATGCTCATCGCAAGCAATAATAAAAAACGTGTTTTGCGGGAGCGGCCATTTTTCCCAGTCTACTTCAATAGAATATTAACATTACCAAAAAGAATCTTGACATTGTAGATTTAACCCCTAAATGAGAATGTAAAAAGATGAAAAGTTTTTAACCTCTACGTGGGAAGTAAATTCCATCACAATTTTCTAGTGCTTAGGGGATAAAGTACAAATTAATCCGAGTTATAGACATTTCAAAATTATGTTATATTTATTGTTAATTGTCTTATTCACTGCGTTTGAAAATAAAAAATTCATTTTCGTAATTATGGTTTTTTATAGGTTCTTAAGGATATGTTTGTAATTACTCTTATTCAAATTATCAAGCAGAATATATTTTTCATAAAATAAAAAGATGGCTTAATGTTCATTGCATTAATTTTATTTTATAATTTTATTTTTATTTTTGAAATTTTCCTCATTGAGAACCTGCATTGCAGTGACGTCACGGCCACCCGAAGGCCAAGTCTATTGTCGGGAAAAGTGAGCAAAAAACTTTCGAAGGGTTCAATATCATCTAAAGAGGTAACCGTTTTCGCCCCCGCTCCCATTGCTGCCATTAGGACTCATAATCACCGCTGCTTCCGATATCATAGCTTAAATTTTGAAATTGATTTGTTTCAAGCTTTATAAGAGGCCCTAAATATTATTATTCTGACCTACAAATTGGAAAATGTATTGTATGAAAATGGAGGAACACTTGCAAGAAGTTTTATCTCAAACGCATCCCCTTAAACATATCAAATTTTACACTGAAGTTGAGCTCATTTTATACTGATAGTTTATCATGCAAATGACTTGGTCGTTTTTTTTGTTAACGGGAACCTGCATTTGCTCCAGTACAAATCACCTGATATATTTCCGACGTTTTTTCCAGGATATTTGAGATTTTATTTTATTTGTTCAGAAATAAAAGAATTGTGCAGCTAATCCAATTTGATAGCGCAGCCGTTGATAATAAGTCCACAATAGATAGAACCTTTTTTGTGCACTATAAAATTATGAACATTTTTTAACATCAACATATTCGACCTAAAATCAACAGTTCTCGAGTAATTTTAAAGAACATGTTATTGTTTAACACTTTCTAGAATTTCGGAACTTTGCCGTACACATATTTTTGGGGACTTTTTACAATATCTTTATAAAGCCATTGTCAACGTATCTGTGGAAAAAATGCTACTTTTACGAATTTTTTTCTCAAATCCTTCATTGACTAGATTAATTTCCACAATGTTGTGATTGGTAGGAATGTTGCAACGACTATCAAATGTTTTTTTACAGAAGCTCACTTTCCAATTAGCACTAGGCGAGTGAACACGCGTTCTTAGTATTCTTTAATATTATATTTTAAAAAAGCACACCAAAAGTTTGTTTACTCATTTGCATTTGGTGTATTTTGGATCCCGTTTTGTAGCAAAATCCCAAGGTAAGTTTGTGCAAAACATTCCTTGGGCCATTGGCTTTATACACGCACACAAATTTGGTTAAACATCCAGTGTCTCGATAGCGATGTGACTTTTGAATAAGTCAAATTGGGGAGTTATGAGCTTCCGCAGCTGTTCGAAAATACTCTTATAGAGTCCATCATCAAATTCAAACATGGCGAGGAAAACTTTTAGAACCAGAACTGTGGGGTTGGAAAAGAGGAAAAAATAGTTTATGACCAATGTATACTACTGAGGCACCAGCTCCATCCCAAATTAGTTTGATCGTTTGTTCCTGTAAAATGGGATGTGGTAAACGTTGTAGATGCATAAAAGCTGGGTTAACCCCTCGATGGCACACTGGGGTCGAACAGATCCCAGACATGAAGATTCATGAAAATCTATTTGAAATTGGTACTTAAACGGCCATGTCACCTTAGCCAGGTACCCCCTCAAAACTTCCACAAAATGTCGCTTTTTGCTATTCTTTAACTTCTACCGTCTTTTTTCATATTTAAAATAAATTTTGAACCATATTATCTACCTTTTTTTACACCATTAGGCCATTTCCCTTTCGGGGTAGGCGTGACTCACTCGGTGGGAAAGGAGTAATGTGAGGAAGGGATAGAGAATTTCTATATTGATCCAGAATTCTCGTGTTATTTATGTAAATAAGACGTTCGTTCTGCAACACTGTTCCGACCCAGTTTGCTGATCAATCTCTCTAGGAATCACCCTAAGTGAAGATCCTCACAAATTCGTTATGTAAGGTTCCCCACTTGGGTCCATTAGTGGCCAAGGTCTTTTGTTTCAGGCGTCATTCACTCTACTGACACTCTTTTTATTAGTCGTTTATTTTCTGTTATTTACCTTAAGCTAAATAATTGATCTGTACATGACCTTCCTGGCATCAACCCACTTTGGACTTCCCAAATCTTTGCTTCTGTTATGTTCATTATCCTACGAATAAGTATTTTTGAGAATATTTTACTTACGGCACTTAATAAGCTAACCCCTCTGTAATTATTGCAGCCGCTTTTATCTCCTTTTCTTTTGTATATTGGTACGATAATCGCCTGCGGTACCACACACTTCGATCGTACATCTAACAATGATATCCCGTAACTTTGTCCAGACGCCCTCTATATCTTTGTTTCTTATATGGTCCTCCCATGTTGCCCTATCTATGCTTTCGATTATCCTATTGAGGAAATCTATTCGCACATCCGGTTTCTGTAGGTTCTCAATTTTGATTCGCGTTTGTTTTGTTTTCTTGGTTCTCTTTTTTCTCCATTCCCGACCTAAGTTAATTTTTAAGATCAGAAGGTAATGATCAGTATTGCATTCAGGACTGCTCATGGCCCTTGTATCTTTGACTCTCTCTTAGTCTTTCATCCGCAGCAACAAAGTCAATTATAATGCGGGTATTTCCTATAGACCAGATGTACATGTGGATCATTTTATGCCTAAAACAAGTATTTGTAACAAACAGACCCCTTTCTAAGCATAGACCAACTAATTTATCTCCGTTATAGTTTGCTCTTAGATCGCCAAAATTACCCAGTACTCTTTCTGTATCCTGATTTTGGATGCCCACCCATCCGTTCATGTCTCCTAGTAGAATTATTCTTTCCCCATGTTCGCAAATATTTATTGAGCATTCAAAGTGTCGCAGAAGGCGTCTTTTACTTCTCTGGGATCACTATCAACTGGCGCGTAGCATGCTTTGATAAATAGTTTTCTGATTGCTACTTTCATTCTAGCCCAGAGCATTCTGGGAGATACGAAATCATGGTCAGACCTACTCCTTGTTTACCATGTGATTCACTGTCTACTCCTGAGCATATTTCAAATCCGCCTTTCAACACGCCGTTTTTTATGTCTTTAGTTTCGCATCCCTTTTTCTTTGTTTCAGACACACATATAATATCTAGTTTCTTTACGTCCATAGTTTCACGCAATTCTTTTACCTTGAGATAATTTACCCCCCTAGCATTCCAAACACCCAGTCTCCATTCGTAACCTGAAACATGACCTTTTAGATTTTCCGTGTGCATGCCTTTTGTCAATTGAACTTCCAGTCCTTTCCGAGGCTATTTTGTAGTTTGTATTATTCACTGTTTAGATTATACGCCCAACTATCACCTTTATGCAATAAGTTTATTTTCTGAGTCGAAATCATGTCAAAGTTAAGTAGCAAATCGCCATATGGTGGAGATTGTAGTTATAACGTCAGTCCCACCGACATTTCAGTTAATGAGGGAGGGTTGGGAGGGGGGGGGGGGGGGGGGGGGGGGGGGGGGGGGGGGGGGGGGGGGGGGGGGGGGGCAGAACTGGAACCGAGAGAATCGACTTTAATTCAAAATCTCCGATTCAAAATCTCAGCGTCATTTGTAGTTTGTAGGTTTAAAATTTATTTTTTATCGAAAAATTATAATAAATTATAATTGATCCGGATTTCCTAGTAACTGCATAACGAAACACAATTTTAAGAAAGTAAATATATTCGAAATTTAAAATTTTCTATTTGGCTTTTTCCCCAAACCCGAGATACATGACCGGCCTCATGTAGAGTTATTACGAAACTACTACAAAGGACACAAGAGAACGTGCGAGTCGGTTTACAATTATGTCACATCCCACAGCTGTATTAAAACCACGAAGGAGAATTTAAGAAAATCTTTATTCAGAGGCGTATACAAAAATTCTCAAAATTAAAAATTCATTTAAAAATTAACACTTCATTAAAAAATTCCTAACTTTCACAAGTTTTATTATTTATAGATAAAATTTGTTTTGGGTACTCTTCTAATATCGTGTATCAATACAAAAATTCGTTTAGGTAAGTCTGATTCAAAAGTATAATTATTTTGAAGATTGTATGGAAGGTACATTTAGACCAAAAAAAAACGTCCAATAAAAAATTCAGTATTTTGATCTATTTATATTTATATGCAAGTGTTTCGAATTAGGTTAACAATTTTTATCCAAAAGAGCAGTATAATAAATTAAGAAACTGAAAAAATTGTATTTTTACTCTTTGCCTACACATTCAAGGCATAATGAATCGCACACATTGGACGCTGGTACGATGGACATGATATGGAGACATTGTTAAAAATATCAAATTGCAGGTTAGGAAAAAAATTCGAATATGTATATTCGGTTTATTTACACTTGCCATGATGATTTGAGTACAAAAAAACACAAAACTAAAACCTTTGCTCTTTATGGATCTTGAGCACTATACGTGTATGGGGTTAGAATAATCCCAAAAAATCATTAACAATTTGTTCATTCAAATACAAAAGCAGCATAGGCACTAAGGCTCAACGGTAGCATGTTGAACATATAGTAGACCTCAAACCCTTACCAGATGGTAGCACATGTCCTAATTTAACAGCGCTCCTATTCAAATTTTAGTCTGAAGTTGAGGTTGGTGTCCAAATTCGAATAACGCCAGCAAATATTTAGCAAATATTTGAGGAGCTTACTTATTTATGGTAATTTAAGGAATTCTACTTTTAGTTACTTAAAGTCAAATTTTATTTTAAATTTATAAACATTTTGCCAATGTGTTAAATAAACCTGAAACTTAAGATCATTGTTCTCTCGCGTAGACAGACAAAAGTAGTTATCTAATTTTAATAAAAGACGGCTAATTTTGATTCTTTGGAAATGTTCCGTGTAGTGCATATTTTATATAGATAACGTAAGTCTATTTTGAAAAATAACTATGTTCAAAAATATAATTAATCTTAAAAGTAAACAAAGAAATATCACTTAAAATTCAATAATTTGTGAATAACTCATCTATAATTACTATAATTCTGAGAATATGAATTTCTTGAATCTCATATTACGCCCTGTCCAAAATCAACTTTCCATATCAGCTAAAATACGAGTACATTCACAAGAGTCTAGAAATTCAAGAAAATAACCCTAGCTTTTTAGCTAGGTGTTAATGGTACAAGTAATTATTTTTAAATGAATCTGCTATATCATCAGAGATGGTACCTTACCAACAGTAAATCAATCCTCCAAACCATGAAGGCAGAAAATCTACACAATATCGATCAAGTTAAGAATCTTCAATAACAGAAAATGCCTGCCGTCTTAATCAGACTAGATGGAAAATAATATTTTTTAATTAAAATTATTTCTTGAATAAAGATCCTACTCCTTCTTCACTCCATTATATATTATAGTACAACTTTGAACCCCATTTTCTCAGTTTGACAGTTGATGGACATGGCATACTATAACTTTAGGCCGACGATATATGCACAGTCGTTAATCAATTTTGCATAAAATTAATAACTAATATACTTTCGGAAAAATCATTATATTTACAATTTTTAATTGTTTGAATAACAACAAATTAATTAGCAAAGTTGATAGAGAATTATCTGTGCTACAATTTTAGTCCTATACATTATGACCGAAGACACACTGTTTCGAGATATGCACAAGAGAAGGACCGTGCGAGCTTTGATCTCAAACTCACCCTCTACTCTAAGGATAGGTTACTCAGGAACTGTGACCTGCAGAACAAAAATGCATATAACCTTTCTTGTTAAGAATTTTCTGCACTATTTTTTTGTACTGATCTGTTTTTTTTGTCAGATGCACCATTTTCGAATTAAACGCTAAGAAATAATTTTCGGGGGTTGTTTGTTAGATTTGAGGGTGGTTCCGCCCACCGGCCTGAGGAAATATCAAGGAAACTCTTTCGATATTTTATTCTGATGCCATACGGAACCATGTGCGATAGGTATCAAAACTTTATAAATTTTTTCAATTATCTTAACCACTACACTATTACACGAGTTGCGATCTGTAGTGGGAATATCTGTTAAGGGGTCGTCCACACACTACGTAGCCCAAATGGGGGGGGAGGGCATCGAAAGGCTACGGTGAGCCACATGGGGAGGGGGGGGGGGGTCCGCCTGTAGTACGTGTTTTCTCATTGATATAATTTTATTGAGTTTTAGAAAGGCCGCGCAATTTTCATAGAGTTCCTATTTTCATAAGACCAGTGATGGGAGAATGCGGATATCTCTGTCCTGCGCAGTGGTAATTTGTGTATATTTTGAGGTTGACACACAGGATAATTACTGCGCATGACAGAGATATCCGCATTCTCCCATCACTGGATGATACAACAGAAAGTATATTATACATAACCTGTGAGTTCGTATATATACGAGCGAGCCGGTGAGCTTAAAGTCAGGGGTTTCTTCCCCTATACTCCTTCGCACGCTCACTTGTTTTAAAGTGATCCCCCTGAGATGCCAAGCGTTTTGTTTGGTTTTTTGCGTATAACCAATGGTCGCGAAAATTATTGTGCACGTAGTTGTGGTTTCGTCTTCATGTATAAAGTGAATCAGTGTAATCATTATAATGCCATTATATAGTAAATTATTCGAAGCTTATCGTAAGTGTTATAGTAGTAGCCTATAAAAGGAAAATATACAAAACAACGTAAACAATCTATGGAATGTTACAAAGAAAATCACAAAGTTGCTGCAATTGAAAACAAAGAAAGATGCTGCTTATTTAAGTTTCTTTACTCGACAGGTAAGAAAGTGTACACAGTCATTCCGTGTTTGATGAATTATTTTATGTTACAGTGATTTTCAATTTATATGCTCGCAATGTATTTTCTAGTGGACTGAGTGAACCATCAACATCAAAGATAACTGCTTTAGAAATGTCTGTACCTCAATCTACTCAAGTCCATGACTCTATGGAGGGTAAAATAAGAATTAATTACATTAACTATAAGGAGTATTTGCTACCTTTGTTTAGCAAACGTGCATACAACTACCTCTGAAATTGAAGCAAGTGAGGGACAACATAACTAAACTGATTGCGCAGTGATCTATTCAAGTTCGAACCGCCTTTATGTCACTCCGGCACAAGATGCACTTAAAAGTAAGATAAACTTGTTGGAGACACAGCTTATAGCAGCAATTCAGGGGCGAGATTCTGGTCTTGCTTCACCTGGTATCCAAAAAGAGATTACAATAATGAAAAAAGAAATAAAAAATCTTGAAAAGCTGCCGGAAGCAAAAAAAATAAAGCCAAGCGTTCAAAGCAGTACAGGCAAGAGAGAAAAAAAACTTTGATAAAAATTAGGTTAGAAAGACCAGACCTAGTCAAACGTAAGCGAAAATATCAATCAATTTTTAAAATAATTTTATTTTTATTTCATCATGATAACTTTTGAGAATCGTACCGTTCAATTACTATTTTAAATGTCAGTCACAAGAAAACCCGGGTCGCCCGCAACTGGAAAAAATCAACCAGAACCCTTAAAAGTGACTGCTAATATTGCAATGTTTGGGGGAGCTGCTGACGATCGCCGACGCTCAGAATTAGTTCGGAGCTGCAAAACATTAGACAAATTACATACTCAACTTCAAGCTCAAGGTTTCGAAATATCACGAAGTGCAACGTACCTTCGGCTCCTTCCTCGAAATTCGCGCACGTCTGAAGGAAAAAAGCATATCTCGCCAGTGCCAGTGAAGCTTTGTCGTGCTCAAGGTGATTCAAGGAAAGCACATGTTGATGGAAAATTCTGAACCGCGTCAATAAGGTATTTACAATTGTACTTGCTTATTTTTCTTATGCCTTAATATTAGCCACCAGGCACAGTTTATTTCATTATATATTTGTGGGTTGAATATAATTATATATGTGTAGGCCGACTAAAATTTTTTTACAAAATCGGCGATCCAAAAACTATCACGTATTCAGGGCCTACCTATATAACTTTTCGAAGTGCCAAACATTCTTCTAGCACTGCACCAACACATGCTTTGGATTTTCGGACAATTTTACGTCTAGAATCTTTTAGACATATTTTATGGTATAAAATCAAATATATCGCATATATGATATTGTCTTACGATTTTTTTTATTCAAGAAATCTCATTTATATTTTCAGAAAAAAATCAAGAGCAAGTGAAACCAGTAGTGGTATTCATTTCAGACGGTGACCTGACGAAAATCCACGCTATAGAAAAGTTATTGATTATGCTATTGATCATTTTAAAACGTATGATTTAAATGCCTTTTTCGTAATCACCAAAGTTCCTGGGCGGAATGCTTTTAATCGCGTGGAAAGACGCATGTCTCCTTCAAGTCGCGAGTTGACTTTGGTTCTCATTTGAATAATTCTGGTGTCACTATTGATGAAAATCTTGAACTGTATAATTTTTAATTTGATGGAAAAACACTAGCTAACGTGTGGGGTCAAGTCCTTATTGATGGTTATGAAGTTGAAATATAATATGTCGATGCAAAAGGTACTGTTCAAGAGCCAAATTTTGTTTCATCTGAGTGGTATGACTTACATGTGCGAGAAAGCCAGTATTGTCTCCAGGTATGAAATCAATATTGTCCTGTTTATTGGAATCATATTAGTTATACTAAACGCACATGTCTCCAGGCAACGTCATTCCTTCCCCAGAAGATGTTCAAGAGAACGACAGTTTCTGCAATCTTTTTTTCAGACAAGCTATTGGCATAAAGCCAACAACTGCTACAGGCCTGCCAGTACCGTACGATTTTTATTGTACTTCAGTACATAATGATATTGCTGGTAAGTTGTAAATAGGATTTTGTTATTTTACATTGTTATTAATTTTTATGATTGTTGAATTATAGTTATGTGAATACTAGGAAGAGCCTGCGATTCTTGCGGCACGTACTTTGCGTCTAAAAAGCAAAAAAATTTGCACGTCACATCTGTACATGGACGAATCATAGATGCTACAAAATATCTTCCTAAAAAGGTGCTGAAACGTCAAAATAAGGAGTTAATGTGTGAAATCGAGAGCATACCAGAACCAATAATAGAGTGGTTTGAGGAAGATTACGTCGAAATAGACGAATATACTTATCAGCCCGATTGTGAAAAAACTGAAGAAAAATGTTTGTCTATAATAGATGATTTACATGCATGGCTAGTCTCATCTTTCATTCAATCTGATGACTTATACGAATAAAAATGCTAGACTTTGTTTATATAAGTAATTTCTTTAATGAAATGTTCCCCATAAAAAAACACGTGCCTTTCTAGGGGGGTCTGAAAAATAGCTACGATAGACTATGTGGAGTGAGGGGGAGGGGGGCTCAAAAGTGACCGAAATCGGGCTACGTGTTTTATGGACGGCCCTTAAGTGGGAATATGGAGTAATGTTACGACTGTCACAGAAATGTCAGAAAGGAATGTTATTTAGGTGATGTAATCCATCCATTGCTGATTGCGCCGTGAATTCACCCGGTGTTCTGCGCGGATAGGTTGCGTTGTTACAACTTTAGGGGCGAGCTCAGCAAACCAATCGGATCGGTAGCACGTACCGATCCTTCGGTAATGTAGTCCACTGCGCCACTATTTGACTCACGGTCCAGTGGAATTGAAATATCTCACAGTATATAATGCTAGGGAACAGAGGTTTATTTAACTAAAGAATAACCGTCGAATTATCCTTAATTTCATTGTGACATTTACGAAATGCTAAGTGATTTTGACATTTTCATTCCCTTATTAAGAGCAGTTTATACTAATACGGTTAAAAGAAACTCTCTGCATTTCTTGATAAGTAAATATTACATTTATTTTTTCTGCGTGTAGTAGTCTCATGGGGTACCTGTATCAATGTAGCACCTCTGCCAACAAGATTATGAGGCTAATGGTGATGAGATTCACACAAAAAATTGTTCATATGCTTGAAGTTCTGAATATTTAATTGAACACATTTTTTTGTAAATGGCGTTTTGAAATAGAATAAATAAAAAAGTTTCAGTTCATTAGAATAAATGTAATTCAATTATAAAAGAAACTTATATATATTTTTATTTGTATTGGGAGCATTTTGAAGATAACATAAAATGTTACTGAAAGAAATAGTTTGAGGCTAATGGCAATCCGAGTTTGCTTGAGAATTTTTAACTGAATCAGAAAGAAAATTGTGCTTACTCAGCCATACGAATTTGAGATTTATTACCTACGTATAAGAAAATCGCCAAGCCTAATATGACAAGGCAAGTTTGTTTGACTGAAATGATAGTTGGGAAAAGTGTAGCATTAGATATATGATTAAAATATCAAAATATTATAGTGTAGATACAAGAATTTTATGCCTGGCTATCATGGCTGTATTGAACGTATACTTTTATCAACTATCTATTTGAAAAAACACTGTGTTCAAGTGTTGCATTGTGGATCTTTATGTAATTTAAAAATATGTTTAAGTATTAAAACAGATTTTCAGGACTTATTCGATTAAAAATTTTTTAAAGTTTATAATTGACTTTCAAAAGATTTCGTAATATTTAAAAGAGTTCAAGATATTTTAAAAGAATTTAAGAGATTTTAAGTAATTTTTAAGGGATTTCAGTAAAATTTAGATGAGTTTTAAGATTTTAAAATAATTTAAAAATACAAATAATGTTCTGGAATTCTTTAGAGTCTGTTAAAACTCTTGAAATCTTCGTAAATTTAACAAATAAAAATTTTCATAGCGTGCGATTATAAATAGTGTAGTGATTGTATAATACAAAAAAAATTGTGTACTCGAACATATGAACAAATATTAAATTATAAAGTAATAATGCAAAAGATTACATTTTTTTCGGCAAAAAATTGGTTTCAAAACTTCTTCGATCCAGACTGTATTTTAGCTACAAGTTTAGATTTTATAGAACTATTTTACGTTTTTCATATATCCTACCTTTCAATCGAGGATACGTCACCCCGGCTTTTAAATTTTATAGAACTTTGTTACACATTTCGTTAAATAGTTCAACGCAATGTAAAACAAAGACGATTTTCCGTGTATCTTTAAAAAATAATTTTCAACGAAATCATGGGAGGTGCAGCTGAGAGCAATGCGTATGGTTGATTTACCCCAACCAAATTCTGTCGACAGTGAAAAAACTTGTTTCATGTTAAAACTGATATTGTCTATAACAACAAAATAACAAAGTATTTTAGTATGCTATGTAAATTTTAAAAATGAATAGCTTCAAATTACTGATATTAAAATAAAAATGAGCTTGAAATAAATTTATATAAATTTACACATGAAATATTCACTATTTAAACAAATAAAATATAAAAATTTTGGTTCGTAGTCTTATTTCATTACTGATCGTCTATAATTCATTTTTTTGCATACTTTAAATCAAATTTTTTGCATATGCATTAATTAAAGTTCATTGAAGCTTATGTGTTGAAACTTACATGATATAGTAAAATAATTGCTTTCTTGGCAATAACAATTTTAACCTGCAAGCCCGTACACCAATCTTTTAGACCGGAGCGGGGAGCTTCCCCTCTTTCCCTATGCATGTCCGAAGATTAAGCTCTTCAGTAGTCTCTTAGCTGCCATAATGGTGTTTTTTAATTAATGTATTAATATTTTATTGCCATTCAGCGTACTACGTGAATTACGTAATATCATGCTTTACGTAATATCACATTTAAGAACGGATCAAACGTAGAAATTGGACGCCCCGGTGAAAAAGATCAAGGAATAATACCCTCTGCGTTCCGTGGTGGGGTGTACGGGCTGCAGGTAAACAGGAAACGTGTTTTTTCCAATCGTGTACAAAACAAAGAATTTTTGCCAACGTTTCACAAAACGATAGGTTTGCAATAATTCGTGTTTTTTTACTTTATAAGATGAAAATTCTATATGCAATACTTGCTTTCCGATCACTGTTCATTTTTTGTATTCGCTCATTGAGAAAGTTTAAAAAACAATCGCAAACTTATTTTTAAGCATAAAGTAAAACGTATCTTGAAAATTCTGCCTGGTTTCGCGACCCAGCGCACCTAAGATTTCAGATCCAAATCCTGAAAAGTTGAAAACATTTAACACCACGTTAAAAATTTGACTAATAATAACTAAAATTATATTAAATTTCTTACGAAGGTATAGTTTTATACCAAAATTGACATTTCAAGATTTCATTAATTTCTGGATGCTTTCATGATAATATTATTAAATACACTTTCGGCGAAAAATATTTACTTGAAAAAAATCTTGAATGTTGAACAATTTTGAACCAAATCAGGATAGTGTAGGCACTGTAGACTCATGCAGCCATAGATCAAATAAGTATACATTCAAACGAAGTAGTTATTTAGTCGGTCGTAATCATTTCCGGCAAGAAGTATTGCCCACGTGGGTAAAGCACTTTAAAAGCCGCGAGCGTTGGAGGTGACAACAGTCACCTCTGAATGCTTTCCTAGAGCTGCCATCTGCCACTCCACAGGTTTTTAGTCGCTTACTTCCTGATGGTCAAGAAAGTTTCTTACAATGCGATAGGTGTTTAATAAAACCTATAGTTTTTACTTAATGCCTTAACTCGCTATGATTGTGAATCTTGGTTGTATAGGTGGACTACAAATTTCAGTTAAGTCGGCAAGCTATGTCTAAGATGTAACCTCTTCCACCTATTATTTTTCTCGCATCACGATGTCAGGTCAATTGACCTGGATGTTCTGATCCGTTTCGATAGTAACATCCCAATATAAGATGTAACGTTCGCTTTCTAAACAGGCACTGGTATGTATCTAGAAAGGCATCCATTCTTTTAAGAGTCCTAGGTTTAGGGCAAGTTGTGGATGTATTATGCCCGCTACATCATTATATCTGTGCGTATATTCTCTCTGAGCCATTACGCGACAGCCATCAATAATGTGCTCAATGGATTCGTTGGTATCCCCACATAATCGGCACCGGTCAACCACTCCCTAATGTTTACGATCATTCCTGGTGCTGACAACCTTGTCCTGTATCGCAATGACGAATCCTTCCATCTCTGGGTACATAACCCTTTCTTAGCCAATTATTGGATACCTTACTATACACTTCATGTTGATCTAACGTTTTGGGATGCTCGCCGTGGATAGCTTTCTGCCTCCATTTTATTTCTAATTTCTCTATGGTCTCTGCCCTGATATTTAAAGGCCCCATCTGATGACAAATTCAAGGGCGTGTAGTCAAGATCCGCTTTACAGACGATGCTGTAAAGCGCAAGATTTCGTTTCCTATTCAAATAGTCTTTCAACTGTGTAACTTGTGACTCGCACAGTTTCTTGAAATCTACAGCGCCCCCCCCCCCCTACTCCCTATATATCTTAGTAGAACTACCCTTTCAATCGCTGAATTTTTGTGGTGCATTCGGTGCTTCGTCACTTCTACACGAACAATTCTATTTAACTTTTCAAGGCCGATGTTAGACCATATTATGAGCCCGAAGGAGTATGTGAGGACAGGGATGACATGTGTTGATTGCCCTGATTTTGTTTGCTGAGTTGAGAAAACTCTTCATAATCAATCTGAGTCTCGTAGTGAAGGCAGTCGTTAGTCTTATCTTACTATCATACTCTGAATACCCTTAGATTTAAGAATACCCAGATATTTATATGATTCGCCAGCAGCCATTGCCTCGATGTCATTTTCGAACTCGTTCTCTAACTCTGCGGTCCCTAATTACCCTCTAACTAAATGCAATGTTCTGCATTTATCTAGTCCGAACTCCATGTGGATATCATTGGAAGACTGCTTTGTGACGACGATCACTTTCTGCAGTTTCTGGGCTGAACTAGGGTTCAGCTTTAGGTCATCCATGTGCAGTAGATGGGTCAATTCATTATCATGAATTCTGAAACCATGAGACATGCTGCTTAGTGTTTTGCTCAATGTGTTCAACGCTAAACAGAACCATAGTGCACTAAAGGAGTCTCCTTGAAAGATACACGTCGTAAAACGTATTGATCTAGTTATCATCGGTTATCCATAATCAAAATACTTGATTCTTGCACCCCAGAGCATCTTCGCGTGACTTAGAAATTCAATCATGCGTAGGCAGATTTTGTAAAGTTTTAAGGCTTCAAGCAAATAGTCATGCGGCACGGAAGGAAACGCTTGCTTGTAGTCAATGTATGACATGTGTAAGTTCCCTTGATGCTTACCAGCTTGAGTCATGGCAACACCTTCTATATTAACTAGATCTTTACAGCCTCGCAAGTTTTTACAACATCCTTTTTGTTCTTCTGTAAGGATGCTATTCTCATAGCAATGAGAATATACCTTATCTGCAATGATAGCTGCAAGACATTTATAAATTGTTCTAAGACATTCTGTCTGTGGAAATTCAGATGGATTTTGAGCGTCTTGTTTTTTAGATAACAGATACGTAATACCCTGGATCATAAAGCCGGGCATCAGATCCGGGTGTTCAACGATCTTCTGAAAATACCTTGCCAATGCAAGAAGCACACTCATCAGGTACCTGTACCAGAAGTTGTGCATCATGTCCGGAAATGAAAAAATGGCGCTATCGATGGGGTTCAATTGGCAATTAAATATTAATTAACAAAAAGCAAATTTCAGTTTTTCTTTAGTTTTTAGGCATCTTTAGGGTGTATTTCATATGCACATAAAGTTTCCAACAATTCCAATAAAATTTGCCCAACTTACGATGATTTATTTCATAGAAAGTAAATTAATTTGAGGACAATATTTTTACATTTTTTCATGCTTATAATTAGAAATAATTAACCGATGAAAAAACATAAAATAGACTAAAGTCTCACTTCGTCATTCTCTACAAGCCTATATTGAAAAAAATGCTTGACTAAAAATTTCCGTCAAATGCAACGTTTGGAGAATATTTTCACCCGATCTCGAGCGCTGGACGAGGAGTGTAATTAGAAAACATATTTTGAGGTCTTTCTGTGCAATTCCTTTGGCATAAAATGAACTTTTTGCAGTGTTTTTTCAAAACAATTGATTTTTGGATTCGCACAGATTTACTTTTTAATATTTTGTATAATTTTTCTCTTAACAAATTTTATTTCCAATTTTGAAAGCTTTAAATTTTTAGTTTAAAAGGCGTTCAATTTGATACTGTGCCATTTTTAGTAATTCCAAAATTGTTGATTTAAAACGTTCTAAATATAAAAATGATCTACTTGCAAGTTGTGAAATTTAATAATTTTCATTTTAAAATGCTATAAGTAGTGAAATTATTTAAATTAGTAAGCGTAAGAACGTATATTTCTCAATTTTTATAGTCTACAAGACTTTAAAAATGTACAATTTTAAGTAATCCTTTCAATGTTTTTGGGACACCAATATACAAAATTGACGTCATCCTACCTCCAAAATACAGACAGATATATTGCAACCAGCAGAAAATCACCGAACTTCTGCAATGATGCTCTAAGAATCTGCATCATCGTAGGAGCGAGGAAATATATAAAAGGAGACACGCGCCCAAAACAAGCAATTTGGATTTTGCGGCGCGATTCGCAAGTTTCTTAGAAGAGTACTTTAGGGGTAGCGAGAAATCGTATTCCCCTCAACTAGCCATATACATGTCTTCTAAGAATGGAAAGGCTAGTAGACTTAGGAGAAATTCTAACTTTACTATTCTTATCCAAGAAGAAAGAACTCCTTTGAAAGAGGACGAAAGTAAGTATTTTTCAAACCTGTCTGTAAATTAAATTATTACAACCGACGAGCTGAGCAAGATTTTATCTTATGAGAAGAGAATATTTCGCTTTAAAATGCAGACCTGCGAAAATGTTTACTTTATCTAAAAATGAAAATTTCGAAGTCATATCCTTCAGAGATTCTCGTTCCTTGTCTTCCATGCTAGCCCTGTTTCTCTTGTAGAGGAGGAAGCACTAGTACCTGTAGTCCGAGGGCGTTTCGACTCAGGCCTACGAAAACGGGCGATTTTTATTTGATCGCGGTCTACCTGGTTGATTTATCCTCTTCACTCGCCTTCCCCTCAAGGCGCTGACTGAGCGCCAGTGCTGTGTCAAGCCTTGCCAGCGAAAGCCCATTTGTGATAATAAGGAATAAAATACGAGAATTTTCAGGGACAAATAGTTAAACTGATAACTAAAAAGAATACATTTTTCAATCAAAAATAGAATAGTTGATTATCCAGCTTAAAAAATTATTTTAAATTGAAAAAAAAAGATTTTTTAACATTAAAATGTTATTATAATAAGCAAAAAACTTTATTTATCATCTAGGGTCATTCACAAAATACGTGATACGTTTATGTGGGGGGGGGGGGGGGGGGGGGGGGGGGGCGATTTCAGATTACCATTCTCCACTTTAAGTTTAATGCTAAAACTATCAAGAGTTACAGATTGAAGCAAATCATGAACTCAAAAAAAGTTTGAAGAGATCTTATTTAATATTGTACATATTTAACCCTCCGCCATTCTTCTTATATTGACTACCTCTGCCGGCCGAGTTGGTTACCCGTGTCCACTCCTTCTCCACCAATAGTTTTTAATAAAAAAAATTTGAACGTTCTAATGTTCGTCAATGATTGAAGTAACCTGCTGGTATCGATAAACAGTTTATA
>NC_046661.1:12996285-13000494 GCF_010883055.1 Belonocnema kinseyi | reverse complement strand
CACGGCTGTCCACGAGGGAAGAGGAGAGGTCAAAAAGTGGGGGGAAATTGTCCACGTGGTATATAGATGGCCCCTTATTCGATATCTCAACCGTTCCCCAGACCCATAGGCTGCATTATAAAGAGGAGAACAGTTTCTTTGTTCAGAGCGCTCATAGCAGAATACGAGGGTCATTTCAAAAGAAATGCACAATGTGGCAACGCCGTGAACTGAATGAAACAATTTATATTAAATTTACATCAGTACTAGAGAAAATTGAGAGGAGTTGATACGTGCTTTGATTCATTTGTTCGCGTGTAGTTTCTTGAAACATCGGGTATGAGAGATGGCTTATGCAGGTACCTCGGGTACTGTAACGCACGAGGTACAAACTCGCGTGGACAATGCAACATCGCTGAAGCAAAGATTTCTAGCTAAAGGCGATGGATTCCTCTTGCGAATTGTGACTATCGATGAAACAGGGGTTAGGGATTTTGAATCTGTGCTAAAAAAAAGCAATCAAGCGAGTGAAGAGGTCCGCCTTCACCACGGCCCAAAAAATTTCGCCAGCACAATCTAAAGTTAAGCAAATGATGATTTTCGCGTATGATCACCGTAGTGTCATTATGACATATAGAGTGCCATGTGGAACAAGCGCCACCGCAGCTTCTTACCATGATTTTTTGCAAAAGCTGTGAAGAAAAATGGACAAAAATCGATCTGACTTGCTCAGAGTTGGGCCTCTCACTATGCATGACAATGCGCATCCACACTTGGGAAAGATTGTGACAAATTTACTAGAGGAGCTTTCTGTAACTGTTACCCAGCGCATACGCCAGTCAAATAAAAGAGGTGACTTGACTGGAATTAAAGATCTTCCTAAACGTTGGGATGCTAACATTCAAAAGCACGGAGACTACATAGAAGGACTATGTTGATATGTGGTCTAATACGTTTTGTAAGTGTTTGAAAAAATTAATTATGCATTTCTGTTGAAATGACTCTCGTATAAATAATCTCGTATAAATAATCGTATAAATAATCTCGTATAAATATAAATCTCCTATAAACGTCACTTTACGACTGATTGGAGGAACAAATTATAATTGCAGAAAAGATAGATGAAAAAGTCAACCAAATCCTTTCAAATTTAGTTGTTTTTTTTTTCAAAATTAAACTATTTGTTTAAAAAATAATTTTGTTACTGGAAACTTAATTATTTCAGTTCAAAATACACTGATTTCATTGAAAAATGAACTATTTTCTTGATAATTGTTTGTTTTTTTAAGTTTGAAATTCAACTATTTGGCTAAAAATTAATCTATTGTGTTAAAAATTCATTTGTTTGTTAACAATTAATTTTTTTAAGTAAACATTTCATTAATTCAGCTGATCATTCTTCATGTTTTGTCCAAAAATTTAGTATTTCTTGGAAAATCACCTTTTTGTAAAAAAAATATGTTAGTATTTGTGGGGAAATTGTTTCTTTAGTATAGAATTCACGTCTGGGGTTAAAAGATTAACTACTTTGTAAAAATACTGGTTTTTTGGTTTAAAAATTAATTGCTTTAACGAAAAGTGATTTTTGTTTTTAAACTAAAACTTACATTATTTCAATTATAACTTCACATCTTTAGTTACAACATTTTTTTTCAAGTTACTGTTTTTTGGAGTTCAATATTTTTTTCATGAATTATTAATGATCGATAGTTATTACAAGTTATTACTTTTTTACTCAGTGAAAGCAGTCCAATAATTTTTTTCAAGAATTGCAAAATGCCAACCGTGCAATTAGAAACGATGTAATGTACAACATTTGTGATTCGTTCTTAAATTGGGGGTTGAAAACGAGGGTATTTCTGAAGGTACGGGAACACAACTTTTTTTAGCTCCTTCGGGCATAGAATGGAACCATTATGAAGCATAATATTTTAGGTCTGGAATTTGCGGATTTATTGGCATTTTTTTACATTTTGTATTATCTTAGGGGTTCAAAACGAGGGTGTTCTGGAAGGGGTAGACGAATGAAACTTTTTTTATGATCTTTAGACATCATATGAAAACATTCTAAAGCATAAAATTGGTATTTAGGGTTTTTTTCGATTTTTTATAATCTTGGGGGTTGAAAACGAGTATTCCGGAAGAGAGAGGACAAAGAAACTTTATTTAGTATTCCTTGGATATCAACTGGAAACATTATGAAGCATAATATTTTAGGTCTGGAATTTGGGGATTTTTTTGGAATTTTGTTACATTTTGTATTATCTTAGGGGTTGAATTATAAAGCATAAAATTTTAGGCCTGGAAATTAGGGTTTTTAAAATATTTTTTATTTGTTATTATATTCGAGGTTGAAAACCTGGGTGTTCCGGAAGTGATAAGGAAATTAAATTTAGTATGGAAGGCTAAATTAAAAAAAAAATTATTTCGATTTTTTATTATCTTGGAGGTTGAAAAAAAGGGTGTTCCGGAAGTGATAAGGGAATGAAACTTTTTTTAGTACCTTCGAACATCAAATGGAACAATTATAAAGCATAATATTTTAGGCCTGGAATTTGGAGAATTTTTTTGTTATCTTAGGGGTTGAAAACGAGTATTTTCCGGAAGAGGTAGGAGAATAAAAGTTTTTTTATGATCTTTAGACATATACCACCATTCTAAAACATAAAATTTCAGGTTTGGAAGTTAGTGGTTTAAAAAAAAATGGATTCTTTATTACATTGAAGGTTAAAAGCGAGGGTGTTCCGGAATTGATAAGCGAATGAAACTTTTTTTTAGTACCTTCGGACATCAAATGTAAAAATTATGAAGCATAATATTTTATGCCTGGCCAAAAAAACGAATCCTTTAAAAATCATTTGAATTTAGAATTAAGGAAGATTAAGTTTCAAGCGAAAAATATGACTTTTCTACTGACAGATAAATTTCCAATTTAAAAGGACGAATTCTCTATCAAAAAATACTAATTCTCAACTAAACAGTTAAATCAGTTACAATAATTGCATTTTTAACGACAAGACATTAATTCTGAACGCAGAATTTAATAGGAGAAAATTCAAACTAAAAGTGGAATTTTCAATTCAAAATATTAAACTTTCTGTCCAAAATATAAGAATGTCCCAATAAAATAATTGCATTATTAACGAAAAGGGGTTAATTTTGAGCCCAGATTTAAATAGAAAAATATTCAAATAAAAGGCGAATTTTTAATTTGAAAGATCGAACTCTTTATCCAAAATAGAAGAATTTTCGACAAAATACTCGCAGTTCTAACCAAAAGAGATTAATTATGAATCCAGAATTTAGTAGCAGCATTTTCAAATTAAAAGGCGAATTTTTATTTCAAAAGAACGAACTATTTGCCAAAAATAGAAACATGCTCAACAAAATAGTTGCAATAATGTGAGGTAAAAGAGAAGGGGGCTCATGATGTCACCCTGATAGACAACTCTCTGAAAGGTGACGTTGTTAGTTGTCACATGATTTTTTCCAGATAAGATAGTAAATTTGGTTTTCCAAAACAGCATTAATCTCTCTATGCGCCTAACGATTTGCGGATGAACCTTTAAGCTTTCCAAAAGATAGATGATAAGTCTATGGGAGGTCAAAATCGAAAGCTTTCCAATAATCAATCCAGGCCATCGATAGATGACGCAGGTAGAATGCAGCATCTTTGCAGACACATCTATCGATGAGCAGGTTCTCCCTACATCCCGCTACGCTTTTCTTTGACCCTCGTTGTTCATACATTTCTTGCCACACAGGTTCAATTGTCACTCATGTATTTTACATGGACGATCTTAAGGTCTATGCTAAAAACAAAGAGCAACTACATCTAGCTCTAGGGATTGTCGAACGATATGCTAACGAAATTGGAATGGAATTTGGGTTAGACAAATGAACCAAGGTTTATTTGAAGCGAGGGAAACTTAATGGCATCCCTGAAGATCCTGAGCACGTTGTTAGAAGCGCTATACGACACCTTTGCGCTGGAGAGACTTATACATACCTGGGCGTGCCACAGAGCCGCATTCAGATCGTGACATCTGTAAAGGATACTCTCCGAAGCAGATACAAACGTTTTGAGTCTTGAATTGTCTTGAATGTCTTCACAACAGGATTATTCTTGGTACAGCACATAGAGTTGCAAATGGAAGAGACCCTCTTCTTAAAATGGGCAGGAATCACGAAGAAGTGGGCAAAGGAGCATTTCTGTACAAAGCAGCGGAG
>NC_046661.1:12982852-12996185 GCF_010883055.1 Belonocnema kinseyi | reverse complement strand
TTATCCATACATTTTTCATAGAAATAAGGATTTAATGTTTGATTTTTTTATCCCTGTACGAGACGGACAGTTTCAATACAACCTAACTCACTAGCTTGATGGTAGATATAGGGGTAGGGATAAATGTTATTGTTTCATTACTAGACCTCTCAAGCACTTAGGGCCTCTTTATTGTTGACCGCCAAGATTTAAAATTACCTTTACGATACGGACAGTTTCAACACAACCTGACTCATTAGCTTCATCGCAGACATAGGGGTAGGGATAAATGTAATTGTTTCGGTACTAGGTCTCTCAAATAATTATTCATTTTGTTTGTTCATTCACTTCATTAATTTTTCATGTACTTTATTTTTTCATCAATTTCATTTATCAATATATTTGCCATCTACTCCATTTATTTTTTCATTTTATTTTTCATTTATTTTATTTGAATTATTGATTTAGCATGTATTATTAAATTATTCTTTTGTAATTTTATTGTATTTGTTTGGTTGTTTAAGAATTCATTTATTTGATTTATTTATCCATTTTACTTTTTTTATTATTATTTCATTTATTTTGCTTTGTTATATATTTATTTTACTTATTTAACCATTTATTTCACTTATGAATTTATCAATAATTATTAGTAATTATTCACTAAATTAATAATATTATTATATATACATAGTATTTACATACTTATAAACATATTAATGTTTAGCAATTCACTTTATGGAGTGGAAACCTCTCTAGAGCGGATCCCTCTTCTAAGCGGACAGAAAGTCGTTCACCGTGAGGGTCCGTTAGTGTAGAACTCAAAATATCAACCCGGTTACAAGTGTAAAACAAGGCCCATTCCTGTGGCAATTCCAGACAAGGATTATATCCGACAGGAATAGTAGTTTAAGGCAATGTGACGAGTGGGTCACGTGACCAGATTTCTACCTTACCGCCACCTTTCTTAATTCCCAACTTATTTTCACACGAAGCGCCACATCGAGTTGAAAATTTGGGATAATAACTAAGAAGCAATAAGAAAGGTGGGTGAGGTCTTAAACTTTAATAATTATAAAAAAAGCAAAAAAAAAATTATTTACAACAAAAAACTTTTTTTATAATTATACCTACAAATTTAGGACCAGACCCTCCATTCTTAGTGCTTCTTGTTTCGTATCCCAAATTTTCAACTCGATGTGATGTTTCGTGTGAATATAAGTTAGGAAACAAAAAAAGTGGCGGTAAGGTAGGAATCTAGTCACGTGACCCACTCATCACATGGCCTCAACCCATTACGGCCTATGCAAAAAATGGATGGGGTAGCAACAAACTAACAACGCCAACCTTTGCATGATGAAAAAATAAAATATACATTTTTTTCTTTTGTCATTTGCAATTGTTTATAATAAATTATTCAAACAAATTACTTGAAAAATGATTATTTGGAAAAACTGACTGCAGCAATCAATTCTATGGAAAAAATTACGAAGGAAACCCAGATAAGATTTTTTTTGTCAGAGTTCAATTTGTTAGTGTAAAGTAGAAAGAAACAATGGTGTTTTAAATTTATATTTTATCACATTTTTATACAATTATTGTTACTTTAAATTAAAACAATAATTTAAAAAAATTAAACATTAAACCAAATTTCTATAATAAAAATATTTGATTATTGTATTTTTAATAAATAAATAATATTGACCACATAACTGTTTTCTCAATTTCTGCAATTCGGGAATTTTCTAGTTTGTATATTTTATCATTAGACAGCATTCGGCCTGGAGTTTTATAATTCGGGAATTTTAAAATTCGATGATATTGTAAACTGTCCAGAATTTCATTATTCTAAGATTTTTTAATTCGGGATTTTCAGGTGTCAGCATTTTGTTATTTCGGGAAGTTTACAGTGTCGAAAATATTTCAAAAATTTAAAAAGATTTATAAAATTGTAAAAAAAGCTTGAAGATTTTGAGGCATTTAAAACTCCTGAAAAACTTAAATAATAATTTGAATTATATATATATTTCGAGTCAGCTGTATCAATTATAATGATTTAAAGTTTATTTTAAAATATATTTTATGGAATATGATATTTTTTATGAATGTGCCAGTGAAATTCTGTTCGTCTAATTTTGTTTGCCAATGCGAAACTTAATCTGACCTTGAACTGTCGTCTTAACATCTAAAGACTGTAAGAACAATTTTTCTATCACTTGGAATTATAATTATATTTTTATAAAAACGTTAGAATATATAATAATTAAGAAATTGGAAAATACATACGAGAACTTGATTAGACGAATAGTCTAAAAAAGTCCGTAGAAATTGCAGACCACAAAATTAAAATTAAAAACTAAATAATATTAAAGAACTATATATAGACAATATATAGAATGAAAATTATAATTAATAATTTTAGAATTAGTGGAAAATATATGAAACCGTAATATAAATTACTCATCAACTTATAATTGTGGTATTTATTAAAACAACCAAGTTTTGCAAAGTTATAAATGTAAAAATGTTTTAATTGGCAATTTAATTTCAATCCAAATGGTTCTTGTCCAAGGTAAGTTTACCATCAGTGCACCTCGAAGGTGTGCCGAGAGTTGCTTACAGCGCTCCAAGTGGCTCTTGGCAAACTATATCGATGGGTGCTTTCTACGGGGAGCGGTGGGTAGAGGGGAACTGACTTTTTTCGCCGGACGCGCCGTCTATATTTATGGCGGGCAACCAAGCCCGCACCGCATCTACGTTTATAATATCTTTGCTAGAGATCATCAAGGGAGTTGAGACACCGGGTACTCAAATCCTGATTGGTGCCGCTGTACCCGAACTAGTTGATATTTTATGAATTTTGATTGGCTTGAGTTGGGGTTATTTTCAAATCACAATTTTATTTGCAAGAGAATTTAATACAGAATAAAAACTACACTTATCTCACGAATATTATAAATTATTGGAGAGGTTAGTTATTAAAGTTAGAGAACAATAATATTTACTTTGAAACACATAATACTTCAAAATTTTCATAAACAAAAGCATTAATAAAAAATAAAACTTCAAAGTTTTCGCAACCCATGAAAAAATTAAAGTTCCGGTACAGCGGCGAACATTGGAAGGGGAAACTTGTCTTAAATCTCCATAGAGCTACTGTGTGAGCTACATATTTGAAGAGCAACGTTCTTTTAATCGAAAAAAAGTCATAAAGATAAATCGATCGAGTTTCCGAGTCCGAAATTTTATTGTGTTATTTTTAATGCTGTTTTTTACGAATGAATCAAAAAGTACTATCAGATAAAACAGCAAATAAGAACAAATTTGTACATTTTCTTGGGGTGCACAATTTTAGCTGATTAGTTTTCTTTTTTTATATCTTGCACAGTTTGACCGCATAATTGAATTTTTTTATTTTTCATCGTTTTTTGGGCGATCAAAACTTGAATTTTCGAACATTTGAAAAAATCCAAAAACTTGTTACGATAATCTTGTAGGACTTTCAAAAATCAATGTTTTTCTTAACTTGCCTTTTTCCATATCGAGTGTTGTGTGGTTTAAAATTTTCAATTTTCTTTTTTGTTGTTATTTTTAAAATGTTTTAACTCTAATAACTTTGTTAATCAGTGCTATATAATTGAATACTTATTATTTAGATTAAGGTAGTAAAAAGAAAATTACTAAACTAAAATTTTGCACCCCAAGAAGATGTACAAATTTATCATTAATCAATGTTTTATCAATTTTTTCGAAACAACAATGCAGTATTGTTCGCACAAAAAATAATTAATAATCGAAATTTCTACTTTGTGCTGATACTGCTTAAGATACGAAAAGGAAAATGACTTAGGTACAACTGTGCACAATAAAAAGATGTACAACACAAAAGTTGTTCATAAAAAAAGAGCTACAAATATGCAATTGATTATGTTTTGATAGGATGCGCAGTTTTTGCTTGAATCGTAAAATACTTTCTGAATAAAAATAGTGAAATTTTTGGCGAAAAGACACAAGCTATGAAAGACATGAAGAGATAAAAGTTGCTCTTACAAAAAGAGTGAACACTCATACAAATTTGTTAATAATAATTTTCGGATAGGACGCGTAGTTTTCGGTTTCTTCGTAAAAACTAACATTCTAAATAAAAATAAAATTTGTTTGAAGAATGCTGCAAGAGCTGAAATAAAAATTTTACAAGTGTGAATAAAGCTGTCAGAAAATGAGAATAATATGGACAGCGATTTTTAAAGTATAAATTGTCATGCATTGAAAAGATTATGTGAAAATTTTATAAAGATTGAAGGCCTACCTGAAACAAAATTAGGTGGAGTCATTGCCGGAATTCGGTGTTTACTAAAACATATACATATATTTTCCCAAAAAGTGGATTCGAACTTGGAAACTCGCTATGTGATATTTATCAAACATAAAGGTGTAAAAATCTGCAATTCAAGGATGCTGTTACATGCGTATAAAAATAAATTGTAACAATTTTTCCCGTTTATATATGGGTAAAGTATTTACTACTCACATCTTTAACCTCATTTATTGTTTGAATTAAATATGAGCGTCTTCATCTCATCTCAATGTTCCTTTTTGAAATTTAACTGAACAAAATGAAAATGATAATTTTTATCGAGCGAAGTCGTTTACTAACTGCTTTAGTACGATTTTCTAACAAAAATAACTAGAAACTGATGATAAATGTAGGAAGACTTATTATGTGAAGTTAATAAGACTTCTTAATCAGTACTTTTTAATTGAATACTCATTATTCAGATTAAGGGAATAGATGTCAAGTTTTCGGCCAAGGGTACACTTTGGTATATAGTTCAATGTTTTCATTATTACCACAAATATTAACCGATTTTCATGAATCTTTTTTTCAATTTCTTTAAATGATGTCAATAAAATAATTCTGCTAATTACATTTGAATCAACCCATACCTTCCTGATTTCACTTTTTGTAAGTGGTCTGCATCTCATAATACACCAAATTCTCGCTTTCATTATATACGAGCAATTCCGTGCGCTCCAGGGAGTCAGCCTCGTGAGCTTTACGAGGGTCGATGGAAAGTGCTGCGAGAATCCATACCGCTACACTGTCACTGCAATTTTTCTCTATTCTCTCTAATTTCATTATTAAACAAAATATAAAAATTTTATCAAAAAATCGGCTTCGTCCAATCCGAGAGAGTAATATTTAGATGACGTATGCAAGAATTCAGACAAAAATATTCAAGAATTGCGGACAGAATCTCGCATTCCTTTTTTATAACTGATAAATCCCCTTAAGGGTTCCCAGTGGCTCAAGTCAGATAAAGGGTTTTAAGAGTTTTGGATCAAAACTGAGCAGATCCGACTTAATGGCCTGGGATCGCCAGTAGATACATGTAGCTCACACAGTACCTCTATGAAGATTTGAGACAAGTTTCCCCTTCCAATGTTCGCCGCTGTACCGGAACTTTAATATTTTCATGGGGTGCGAAAACTTTGAAGTTTTATTTTTTATTAATGCTTTTGTTTATGAAAGTTGTGAAGTATTATATGTTTCGAAGTAAATATTATTGTTCTCTAACTTTAATAATTAACCTCTCCAATAATTTATAATATTCATGAGATAAGTATTATTTCTATTCTGTATGAAAATCTCTTGCAAATAAAATTGTGATTTGAAAATGATTCCAACTCAAGCCAGTCAAAATTCATAAAAAATCAACTAGTTCCGGTACAGCCGCACCAATCAGAATTTGAGTACCACGTGTCTCAACTCTCCCTTGATGATCTCTAGCTTAGTCTAGCGCAGGTCTGCCGAATTTTTGTATATAACTTCTAGATCGTATGCCTAACTGTTCCGTACCGAGTTTTTAAACTTTTAAGTTTACATTTCTTCAGACTCTAAGTCGCCGAGGATTTTAACTATGGAATTAATTTTCATTAATTCCTTACTTATTTTTCGTGGGTGTTCTTTTTAACCTCTCTAGTCGAGACTGACTGAGTTATTTTACCTGAATTGGTAGTTTTCCTTAACCCATTAAGGCCCATGCAAAAACTGGAGGGGGTAGCAACAAACGAACTACGCCATCCTTTGCATAATCAAAACATAAAATATATGTATTTTTTCTTTTGTCATTTGCAATTGTTTATGATTAATTATTTTAACAAATTACTTGAAAAATTATTAGTTTTAAAAACCGACTGCAGCAATCGATTCTTCGAGAAAAATTCTAAAGAAAACCTATAAAAGACTTTTGTCAGAGTTCAATTTGTTAGTGTAAAGTAGGAATAAACAATCATATGGAAAGGAGAAAATGTGACTAGACCAAGACCCAAGCCGAATCTGGATAGGATAGTAACAAACTAACTACACCATCCTTTGCATAATAAAAAAATAAAATATTCGTAAAAAAACAGCATTAAAAATAACACAATAAAATTTCGGACTCTGAAACTCGATCGATTTATCCTTATGATTTACTACTCACAACTTTAACCTCGTTTTTCGTTTCAATTAAATGTGAGCATCTTCATCTTATCTCAATGTTCCTTATTTGAAATTTAATTGCACAAAATTAAAATGATAATTTGTATCGAGCGAAGTCGTTGACTAGCTTCTTTAGTAAGATTTTCTCACAAGATTAACTAGAAACTGATAATTAATTTAGTAAGACTTATTATTCGAAGTTAATAAGACTTCTTAATCAGTACTTTTGAATTGAATACTCATTATTTAGATTGAGGGAGTGGCTGCAGTTGACTTGCGTCCTATGGTCAGAATCGACGGGGTGCCTAGCCAAATAGTAGTCATCTCTCTCTTCCCCCACCACTCAAGTGGCGGGCCTGATTTTAAAAGATTATTTCAGTATATTTCTCAAAGGTAAAGATATAATATTTATAAAAAAATGTTCTTTTTTAAATTTGAGAATTTCATAATTCGAGAATTTTCTAGTAATAATTTCATCATAATTCGGAAACTTATTTTTAAATTACTTAAGAAGAAAACGCTGCCAATCCTAACCCTGGAAAATGTGCGAAGGGAAACTGAAGGAATTAAGAGGTGAAAGAAATGAGTGACGCGACAAGTGAAGAGGAAAAGAGGGAACGGAGGGCGAGGACGCAAGTCAGCTAGGCCCCCCGTCGATTCTGACCGTAGGATGCAAGTCACCGACAGCGGAGGGAGTAGATGTCAAGTTTTCGCAAAGGGTACACTTTGGTATATAATTCAATGTTTCCATTATTACAACAAATATTAACCGATTTTCATGAATCTTATTTTAAATTTCTTCAAATGATGTCAATAAACTAATTCTGCTAATTACGATTGAATCAAGCCATATCTTCCTGATTTCAATTTTTGTAACTGGTCTGCATCTCATATAAATGAAATAGTCATTATTTATGAGCAATTCAATGCGCTCCAGGGAGTCAGCCTCGTGAGTTTTACAAGGGTCAATGGAAAGTGCTGCGAGAATCCACACACGGCTACATTGAGTGTCACTGCAATTTTTCTCTATTGTTCTCTCCAATTTCATTATTAAACAAAATATAAACATTTTATCCAAATACCGGCTTCGTCCAATCTGAGAGAGAAATATTTTGATGACATATGCAAGAAATCAGACAAAAATATTCAAAATTGCGGACAGAATATTACTATTAAGAAAATAAAGGCAGGGAGGAAAGAAGGAATGGCGGCACTAATAAACTTCGGCACTTACTTTAAACAATTAATACTTTATTAATTAGCGCTTTAACAGGGGCGGCAGTCCTTCCCGACTGCATCTCGCGACGGCCGACAATCAAGAGACGACTCGACTCGCTCTCTCTTACATCTTGACGCGTGATCGCGTGATGGCGCTGTCCTATATCTTTCTCTCTCTCTCACTCACATAAATGTACATACCTTATATTCTAACACGCCTCCCTAGATTTATGTGGTCGCAATTATATTCTTTCAAATCAAATTTAACGAATTTCTCAATCTTTCAAATCTTACTTGTCCAAGAGCTTTTGTTAAAATATCTGCTAAGTTCTTTTCTGTACTGATCTTTACAATATCAATTAGACCATTAACATAATTCTCGTTTACAAAATGATAATGTACTTCAATGTACTTTGATTTCTTAGTGAAATTTCCAAATTTCGCAATACTAACAGCGCCAGAATTATCTTCATATATACTTATAGGTTCATTAATTTCTACTTTAAAGTCACTTAACAAGTCTTTCAATAACAATACTTCACTTACTGCTTCCGACAGTGCGACATATTCAGCAGCTGTCGAAGACTTAGTTACACTTCCTTGTTTTCTTGATTTCCACTGTATTACATTTCCAAACAACCTTACAATATATCCAGTCGTTGATTTTCTATCTACGCAATTCTGAATTCTGAAAACGACTTAAATAATTAACACTGTAACTTATGTCTAATCTCGTTCCTGAACTTATATACAATAGTGCTCCTATCATATTTCTATATTTTAAACTTTGATTCAATTCTTCAGCAGGTTCTAACTTTAAATTTTGCTCCATTGGAATCTCATACAACTTTGCTTCTTCAATCTGATATTTTCTTGCCAATGATTCTATATAATGTTCTTGATCTAAAGACATCTCATTTTTCTTTACATCATAATCAATATTAATACCTAAATACGTACTTACTTTCCCTAAATCTTTCATTTGGAATCTTTCTTTTAATAAGCTTTTAAAAAAATTCGAATTTTCTCTATTTTTACAACAAATTAAGAGGTCGTCTACAAATATTATCAAATAAATAATCTCATCCTTTTCTTTTAACGTATATAGAAAATAATCATGTTCGCTTCTTACAAATCCTAAAGAACTTAAATAATCATCGAGACACTGATACCACGCTCGTGGACTTTCTCGTAGTCCGTACAATGCTTTGCTCAACATTCATACTTTCTTAGTTCCATCATCATAAACTTCAGGCTGTTTTACAAAAACTTTCGATTTAACATTTCCATTTAAAAACGCTGTCTCGACATTCATTTGTTCTATTAATAATCCATTTTGGCAACAATACGATAATAAAACTTTCAAAGTCTGAGTTTTGGCAACTGGAGAATAAATACCGTCTATTATATCAGTCTGTTGAAAACCTCTACCTACAATTCTTGATTTGTATACATTTTCGTTTTTCTTCGTATAAATCCGCTTTAAATCTAAAATCTTCATTCTTTGACTTTTCAACTAATTGCCACGTTTTATTTTTTTTAACTGTTCATTTCTTTGTTCATTGCATCTATCCAAAAACTTGATTCGTCACTTTCAATTGCCTCATTAAAACTTACTGGACTATCAGCGCTACAATAATTTACATAGATAACACCGTGATATACATAATTATAATCAAATCTAACAGGTCTTTTAATATATCTTTTTGATTTTCTTAATTCAGCACTTCTTCTTTTTCATTATCATTTCTGTCGTTATCATTTTCATTGAAATTTTCTAACTCACTTACTCTTCCCCTACTCAACCCGAGAGTAGAAGTCGGCGGAAGTGCAAATTCATTGTTGCTTTCATTCTGTTCTAAATTTGAACTTTCATTATCAATATCATCATCATTCAATCCAATACATTTAAAATCCTCTTCAATAATATCTACATGTCTTGCAACAATGCCTTTACTTCCTGTTAAAATTCTGTAGCCTGTTACTTCATAACCTACTAAAATTCCTAAATCAGCTTTTCTATCCCATTTCGAATTTCTTTTATTTTCGGGCACTCTAACATATACTTTACTTCCATACATTTTCAAATATTTTGTATCAGGCTTTTCATTAAAAAATATCTCATAAGGAGATTTATTCCTATCTAATGTATTTGCCAATGTCCTATTTTTCAGATACGCTGCGGCGCAGACAACTTCTGGCCAATATCTTCCTTCTAATTTAGCCTCTGCTAACAAACACCTAGCACTATCCATTATTGTTCTATTGTACCTTTCAGCGGTACCATTTAACTCATGCACATATGGTGGACATGGCTCTACTTCAATACCCTTTCCTTTAAACAAATTAAAAATTTTCTTATTTATATACTCATTGCCATTATCACATCTCAATTTTTTAATTCTCTTACCTGTTCTATTTTCAACCCCATTAATGTATTCTACAAAACGATCATATACCTCAGCTTTAGATTTAATCTGATATACTTTCGCTAATTTACTGTAATCATCTACAAAAGTAAGAAAAAACTTTTCCCCTTTATAACCTTCTGCATGTGGCCCATTTAAATCTGTGTGCACTATTTCTAAAATATCCTTAGCTCTTTTCCTATTGTTTTCAAAAGGAATATTATGCATTTTGTTTTCAATACATGCAGCACGCTTTAAATAATCAGACTCTATTTTATTGGGTAATCCTTTGAAAACATTATTTTTGCACATCGTATTTAAATAATTAAAGTTTACATGTCCTAATATCCTGTGCCACTTTTCTTTCAAAGTCATCTTATCATTATCATTTTTCATTGTTAAATTTGATTCATTAACATTATTAATATAACTAGTCATTTTATAAATTCTATTTTTCTTCAAAGCTATTGCAACTAATTTATCGCTTTTATTATATATTTTTGAACTATCTCCAATAGACACAATTTTATGATTATCAGTTACTTTTTCAAAACTAATTAAATTTTTATCCATATCTTTAACATAAAAAACATATTTTAATTCCATGTCAATCATTTCATCAAACACATTAAGCTTCCCTTTTACATGGCCCATTTTAGTCGCTTTTAATATCCTACCATCTCCTACTTTAACATCAATAGGTTTCTTTAATTCAATTGAATCACTAAAATAAATATCGTTATTTATTACGTGGTCAGTACAACCACTATCTAAAATCCACTCAATTTTATCCTTACTATCTATATTACCGTTTCCTGTACTTGCAGTCCTAACCTCTACTGACGCGCTGAACGCTCCGTCGTTCTCGGTGTTTCGTTGACCTTGGCTGCTGCCTTCGCTGGCTCTCGCTCCTCGGACACGCTGTCCATAGCCACTACCGCCCCACTGATGCGCAATGTAACCTCTGCCGCGTCCTCGCTGCGACGCTCGACCCACTCGGCCGCGTCCTCGATTCCCGGAACTCTTGGACGTTGGGCAATCGTATTGCATGCGTCCAATTCCGCCACATACATAACATGTTCTTTTATTATCTTGATTTTTCTTTTCAAACGTAAAAGCGTTCGACTTTGAACTTTCACTTTTACTATGTATCTTTTTTAATTCTAATTCTAATTTTGATTTCACAAATAATACTGTTTTTTCTCTTGCCAGTAACGCGTCTACTACATCCACTATATGCAACATACTTTCCGGTAGCGTTAACAAAGAATAGTTCAATTTATCTTCTTTAGTCACATTTTCTCCCGCGTTTTTCAATTCATTCACTAATTTTTCGAAGTTATTATAAAAGTCTGTTGGGTTCTCATTTTCCACCATTTTCAAATCCAGTAATTTTCTTTTACATAATAATTTCACAGCACTACTTTTCACTAAATAGTTTTCGTCCAATTTTTTAATCATCTTTTTCGCACTTTCTTCAGAAATAATCAACTCGAGCTGTGTATTTGTCATACTATTCACAATATAATTTTTAGCTTTTATTTCTTTCTTCTTCCAAACATCTTCGTTTATCGCTTCAGGCCTTTCATTGTTTTCAATAACTTCGCTGCATTCTTTATATTCCAAGAATAGCTTCAACTTATACTTCTATTTATCGTAGTGTGTTCCATCAAATACTTGCAACGTGAATCCTTTGTTCTCTGACGCCGCCATTTCTATTGTGCCGGTAACTAACTTTTCTTCAGTTTCAACTTTATTCTCACAATCAAAAAACTCTTCTTTTTCACCTTTAACGTCAGTCTTGATCTCGTCTCCCATGTACTAACGAGATTTACTTGCCCCACGCTACCCGCGAGTAGACGTAGAGTCAAGAGTACTTACAAATGCGCGATCGCGCGTCGGCCGGCTTTTCTTTGTCTCGAGCGTTCCTTCCTGCCTTCCGACTTTTCACGGCACGTACTTCACTTTCCGCCGACAACCACGCTCTGCTACCATGTTAAGAAAATAAAGGCAGGGAGGAAAGAAGGAATAGCGGCACTAATAAACTTCAGCACATACTTTAAACAATTAATACTTTATGAATTAGCGCTTCAACAGGGGCGGCAGTCCTTCCCGACTGCATCTCGCGACGGCCGACGATCAAGAGACGACTCGACTCGCTCTCTCATACATCTTGACGCGTGATGGCGCTGTCCTATATCTTTCCCTCTCTCTCACACTCACATAAATGTACATACCTTATATTCAAACAATTAAGATTCCTTTTTGTAACTCTAATAAATCCCCTTAATCATCCTGTTTGGTTTATCTTTGGAGGAACCGACACCTACGTTTTAGGATAGGAGCATACTTTTATCAGGGTGTTTGAAGATAACAATTGCTTCTCTATGTTTTCTTGGAAAGATATTGTGCGTTTTTGCGATGACGGTTGTTTTGTCAAATAGAATGTTATGCCCCGCTTCGATATAATGCTCAGCTAGTGCTGATTGTGTGAAATGTTTTAGCCTGACTTTACTCTCATGTTCCTTTATACGTTAGCTCATCACCGATCTACCGGTTTCTCCAATATAGACTTTGCCACAAGAACAAGGGATTTTATATGCTGCTGGATCACTGAGGGGGGCCTTCTTGTCTTTAGGGTTATTTAGAAGTTGTCCTATCTACGCAGGCAGTTTAAATATGGTTTGGACTGGATTGGTTTAAATATTTTAATAAATATTTAAATAACTCGAGACCCTTATTTCTATTCGAAACTTCACGCTAAAATTGAGAATTATGAAGTAAAAAAATGAATGTTTAGTTTTCGTTACTTTAATATTGTTAAATAAAATATTTAATGCAATCGTAATTTTATATACTCACAATTTAAATTCCCTACAAATTATTTTGTTTATAAATCATTCAAAATTTAATTGTCAAGTTTAGACTTAAATTTATCTAAAATATATCTTAATTATATAATTTTTATAATTACATACAACATTATATCACAATAAAGTCATGTAAAATATTATAAAGTAGCAAGATATACAAGAAATAAATAAATTAACATTTTTACAAGCTGTTAATACCAATGCAAAGAATTTTTCCCCTTCAGCTGCAATAGCGTTTTTCAAAACTTTTCTATTAAAATTAAAAATTACTTTTTATTTCTTCTTTATTCATAATGTGTCCCCTAAGGGTTTACATGACTTCCATTCCTTACAATCTTTCCGTTTACATCTATATATTTTTTACAATCTTA
>NC_046661.1:12971285-12982752 GCF_010883055.1 Belonocnema kinseyi | reverse complement strand
ACATATTCTACACCTTCTGTTCTCTTCTTTTTCCCAGTACATCCCCTCCCTTACCTCGTTTCCCAGTCTAAATCTTGCTATTCTGGTCCACCTTCTCTCTCTTTAAAAGTTGTTTTTCTTCGAATAATTCAATTTTAAATTCTGCAACTTGAGCAGCTTTGACTTTGAAACATCCAATGTAGTTTAAAGTAGTATCAAATTGAAAATTATTTTTATTTAAAAGCGCTAATGCAATTTCAATTCCTTTGAATTTTAAGTGATCAATTTTTTCTGCTTTCAAAATTTTTATCTGAAATAATTTCATTTGCTGATTCTCAATTTGAAAAAAAACTCTCTGATTCTAAAAGCTTTTAATTTATTTTTGACTACTTATTTTTAATATTATTAGTATTATTTTAATTATCTCATATTAATGTCGAAAACATTAATTTCTGAACAATTATCGACAATTGCTTAGCATAAATGCTTTAAATAAAATACTTTGTATTTCAAGGTCTGTCAAATTATAATAGAACAAAGGGTTTTCCCGACCCTTCCATCTGGGATTTTTTTCGAGGGGTCATAAATTTTCTCTCAGTTTGCCGTCGAAAAAAATGGTAGATCTTGAAAAAGGCCGAGCGATCCTGGGTCACGCTGCACCTGTGGATTGTGGAGACACCTGTCCTAGAGCAGTGGTCGGCAGCTTCTGACCAAGTCAGGCTACCCTGACCGGGCTGCCCTACGACCTACTTTCAGGGCAGTGCCTGCGAGCTTGGCCAGACCACCCCTTTCCTCAGGGGTCCTTTGTTAGAAAATGGGGAAAAAATGTGAGATTAAAAAATTCGTAATTTTGCAATCAGTGACTTAAAAGTAATTTATTTGGAATCTACGTATTTTGCCGATTCCAAAGACATGTAATTTGTCTATAAAGGTTCAAAATTTGAGAAGTATTTAGTATTAAATTGAATATTAAGCTGAACTTTCTTAATATTAATCTCCGTCAAATATTCAACTTTTTTAGGCAAGTAATATATCATTGGAATCGACAAAATTCGTAGATGCTGATTATGCTATTTTCAAATCGCTAGCTGAAAAATTAAAAGTTTTTAAAGATCCTTACTTTGACATGCCTGTAGACAAAAGACCCCGCCAGGAGTAAGCTCACTTACACTGAGGTCCATGAATATACCGAAAAGTAGTTGAAAAAATTAAGCAGGGGCTGGCCTGACCATACCTGAAAACTGAGCAAAAAGTTTGCCGACCACTGTCCTAGAGGATCTCTAGACCAGCGATTCCCAAACTTTTTTGCGGTTTTCAGGGAGGGACAGGGCCGCCACCCTACCATTTTTTCCCTCTACTACAACCCAAGGGGGATACTTGACTGTCGGTCATGCGGGAGGTTTCATGCTTCACGCGAGAGAATTAGAGCCTGTTGAGAAAAATTAAAATGTGCTAAAATGTTAATAAATTAAATTTTAATTAGTTGAATCAATTTCCTAATCTGATTTTAAGCAAATGAAAGGAAAGTTGATGAAAATCGGTTAATATCTTCAATGCCAGTTGACAGTTCCTGTAATGTTGCATGTACTTAAAGATGTGCTTAATTACTCGAAATGTTAACCGATTTTTATCAACTTTTATTTCATTTTCTTAAAATTACATCAGGCAAATGATTCAGATAATTAGAATTGAATTAAGCCATGTCTTGAGGATTTTAGTAATTGAAACAGCCTTAAATCGCATGACAATGAAAGGGTCCTCATAGCGGGGGGTGGCTTGCCCCGACCGCGGTCGAGCCGCCGACTGTCGTGCTAGTTTGGGAATCGCTGCTCTAGACCAGTGGTCGGCAAAATTTTTGCTTAATTTTCAGTTATGGCCAGGCTCCACCCGACTTAATTTGTTCTACTACTTTCGGTCTAATCATGTACCTTAGTGTGAGTGAGCTTACTCCAGCAAGGGTCTTTTGCCCACAGGCATGTCAAAGTAAGGAAATTTAAAACTTTTAATTTTTCAACTAGCGATTTGAAAATAGCATTATCAGCATCTACGAATGTTGTCGATTCCAATGATATATTACTTGCCTAAAAAAGTTGAATATTTGACGGAGATTAATATCAAGAAAGTTCAGCTTAATATTCAATTTAATACTAAATACTTCTCAAATTTTGAACCTTTATAGACAAATTACATGTCTTTGGAATCGGAAAAATACGTAGATTCCAAATAAATTACTTTTAAGTCACTGATTGCAAAATTACGAATTTTTTAATCTCACATTTTTTCCCCATTTTCTAACAAAGGACCCCTGAGGAAAGGGGTGGTCTGGCCAAGCTCGCAGGCACTGCCCTGAAAGTAGGTCGTAGGGCAGCCAGGGCGGGCAATTTCCATTTGATCGCGACCTACCTGCTCGTCTTACCCTCTCCACACGATTTCTCCTGAAGTCCCTGACTGAGCGAGATCGCTGCGTCGAGCTTTGCCAGCGGGGAGGCCCCTTTGTCCTAATGACGCATAACATGCCAAACATAAAAATGTTATAGTTTTGCAATCAGCAAATTAAAAATATTTTATTCGGAATCTATGTTTTGTTGCGATTCCAACGATATGAAACTTGCAATCAAAATATAAAAATTAGAATAAGTTATGGCAGATTTTAGTTTATGTTCTGATCCTGGCAAGCTAGCATTATGGAATTTTCAGTAGAATAGTTGAAAATGCCTCAGTTTATTTGGTAGAAAACTCGTCTGTTGACAATTCAACAGAATATATGAATTTTTACGTAATTGCCTAGAAGAATATTATACTTGAAAAGATATATTTCCAACCACAAATGGAATAGTGGAATTTTCAGATTAAAAGATTAGTTTTTGACAAAATAATGCTGCACGGTAATAGTAGAGAGAGAGAGAGAGAGAGAGAGAGAGAGAGAGAGAGAGAGAGAGAGAGTGTGTGAAATAATATATCAAATTATCTAGGATCAAGTTCCAATCTATTATTAGTCATCATTAACCATTTAATTAACTATAAATATAATATCAAATTTTAAATCTTATATAAAAATCTGTTAATTATTTTGAAAAGGATTTTAAATATGATATTATATTTATAGTTAATTAAATGGTTAATAATTACTAATATTTCATTACGTAATAAATAGTAATATTTAATTACGCAATAAACTAAAAAATTTAAAGACTGCACGCATGCTTAAAGTTAAAACATTGTCATAGATTTGTATTAGAATAGATTAAAACTTGATCCTAGAGAATTTGATATATTATTAATATATAAATATTACTATATCATTAGTATAGACTAAACTGAACCACTATTGCTCATTAGGCCTAGGATATTGCTATCTGCTATTACCATGCAGCATTATTTTGTTGAAAACTAATTTTTTAATCTGAAAATTCCACTATCACACTTGTGGTTGAAAATATATCTTTTTAAGGCCATGTGACGAGAGGGTCACGTGACCAAACCTGGTCTTCAATTTTTTTTTCTCAACTTACGTCTAAACGAAATGAGGTATCGCTTTGAAAGTTTGGGAAATGAAAGAGGAGGTAATAAAGTCCATGTCTCTGCTTTGTTCCAGTGGAAATTTTGAGAAAAAATTTTTTTTAAGAAAATACCAGTGTAAGTTTTTTTTCCCAACTTACGCCCACACGGAATGAGATATCGCGTTAAAAGTTTGGCACGATAAATAGATGGCATGCAAAAATCGCTCACGAAAATTATGCACAAATAATTCAAAAACTAATGTTTGCACTTGAAATGCAAATAAACATGTTTGGTCTGACATACGTATCAGTCTGGTATCAGCTGTGTCAAAGCAGCACTAGCGCAGCGAGTAGACAACTTCGAACTTCTAGGGGTCTGTAGGTAAAGCAGATTGCATGATTACCGTCAGAGAAGGCTAAAAGTCAAACTTCTGCTGTAAAACCTAAATGTATCCGTCGATAATCATTATTTGCATAAATAAACTTTTTTCTTCCTCTAACTCTTTGCAAACCACAAATGATCCTTTAATATTTATTAACATTTCCCGAAAAAAATATCCGCGTTATTTAAAATTTTATTTTTCAATGTGGGTGAAAAACTATTGACCTTAGGGCTGACTTGATTAGCTGTTATACTCATCGCATGGCCTTAAGTGTAATACTCTTCTAGGCAATTGGGAAAAAATTCATATATTCTGTTGAATTGTCAACAAACGAATTTTCTACCAAATAAACTGAGGCATTTTCAACTATTCTACTGAAAATTCCATAATGATAGCTAGCCAGATACTTGAGAGCGAAGGTCTCGGTCCTATATTCTAGGCTAGAGACTCTGCTGTTAAGGCGCTTCAAACGGCTGTCAAATTCGCAAGGGGCAAACTAAATCTAAATAGTAGAGTTGTTGAACGCCATATTTAAACACATAATCTAAAGGCAATTATACCGACCGATTCAGCTCGCTTTTTCCCGAAAAAGCTATACAGTAAAACGGTAGTATGCTGACCGCGAGGGGTAGGAACGGAAAGCGGGGGACTCGCCTGTATTCCCACGTGTCTCTCAAACGGCTGTCAATTTGGCTACATCAAGACTACGCCTAAACGCATGAATTTGCATGACCGCAATATTTTAATCACATAATCTAAAGGCAATTATACCAAACCATTCAAATCGCTTTTTCCCGAAAATGTTGTTTTTTGTAATTGAAAGTGGAGATTATTTTTTCTCGCTTGAAACTGGCGCGTTGTGTACAGTACACGGGGGTATACCATTGGGTTGGTGCAAGAGGGGCTAGCGGGGGGCTCGACTGTCTTCCCAAGTTACTCACCAGGGGTCAGTATTTTTGGAATCGACATATCTAAAACAGATTTTTACGATCCAGTAAATAAGTATATCATTTTTTTTTGTTTCTTCACACAATTTTCGCTATGAAATGATTATATTCGTACGTGCATTCATTATTAATTGGCGAATTTCCAAAATAAATGTATTAACAACAAAAGTTTTTAACTGTGAAACGTAAAGGAAACAAACATTGTAATTTAACATTTTCAAAATTTTGAAGGTGTTAAATTTTTAACATTTATAGTTTAAAGTTGCACAAATGTTCCGCGTCAAGGCAAAAAAAATCATTAATGTGATAAATAACAAAGAAAATTATTATTCATACATTAGCGAACGAAAGTAAAATACACTTTATTTGCCACATTTAAATAAACTGAATATGTTTAGGAGAAAATAATCACTTTCAGTGATTATTTTAGTATTAATGTTAATTGTTAGCAATTTCTGTCGTCATTTTCATACAAATAATTACCACTGGACAATTTGAATATTTTCCATTACTCTTTAAACAATGTTTAGTTGTTTAAATTAATGTAAATTATTTCAACAATTATTTTTTCTCAAAAAGTATAAGAATAATATATTTTCTTATTGAATAGTAATAGTTGGTAATTGCTTGAAGTACTATATTTTGTTTTAAAAATTATATAATTATTTAAACTATTAATTATTGTCTATTTACAAAATTTCTAAAAACTGAGCCAGAGATGTTTAATTTTTCTCAAACTGCTGTCCTAAACTACTTTTTCTTGAATAATTACATAATTTTGATACATTTCTTACTGTAATATATCTGTAATATATCTTTCAGCGGTTTTTATCATTTTAATTATTATAAATTACCTAAAATATGGCACTTCAACCTCATAAATCTTGTTCAGGGAAAATATTGAAACTTGAATCATAATTTGCATTATTAAATGTACTTTTTTATATTATAATCAATAATCGTAGTAAAAATGGTGACACTATATAAAGAATGCAATGACAAATGCACTTGTATCATTTAAATTTTATTTTGACTTTTATGATTTATTTAATAGTGCGCCCAAAAAGATATAAACCATCCATACTCAATTTAAAGAACATTAAGAAAAATGTATTATAATATGTTTAATTCAAAACATACTATTTAAAAAATATGTTCAAACAAATTATATTCTTAAAACAATTAAAAAATGTTTCAAACATTTTTTCATACACTATTCAGGCAGAAAAGAAATCGTATGTCTTCTATCTTATTTCAATTTTTTTTATCAAAAAAATGTGTTTAAGCAAATAAAAATTGTCCAAACAAATAACGGGCCACCCATATACCACGTGGAAAATTTTAGGGGGGAGGGAGGTATGACAAAATTCCAAGCTTATCCACAAGGGGGACCGGGGGTGTCAGACAAGGTATACTCGAGTGGAAAGATTAGATAGGGGGGGGGGGGCAAAATTCCGCGGCTGTCCACGCGGGGGGGGGTGAAAAATGTCCACGTGGTATCTGGATGACCCCTAAGGATTTGTGAAAAAGTAGAAGAAATGAATCAAATTGATGTATATATTCAACAAAAGGTAGCTTAGGTTTTCAATTTGCGAAACAATTGGACAACACTGACTCAATTCTTACTAAGTTTGAAAATAAAAAAGAGTAATTGTTTAAATAATTATATAATCTTTTAAAAGTAATGTAATAATTCAAGAAATTGCAAACTATTAAATTTCATCCCGAAAATGAAAGGGCAGCCCCCCCCCCCAGTTTTCATTTTCGGAAAAAATCGCTATATTTGCCGAAATTCAAATATTGAAGTGATTTCAACCCGGCACTTTATTTTTCCATTTAATTAACATGGAGCAATTTTGGATTCTATTAATATTGAACTGATACTTCAGGGTTTGATCGAAACATGCCAAGTTTTTTAGAGATTGAAGAGGAGTGTCTACGAAATAAAACCATACTCATAACTTTCATTTTTAACCCATCCTCATCCCCCTCACAGCCCTACAAAGCGCCAAAACAATCAAAGAACTACGTTTTCTACATATTATTCTTCATTTTCAGCAATTTTTGTCATTTCTTTATACCAAATAATTATAAGTGGAAAATTGGAATATCTTCCATCACTTTATGTACAATTTGTATTGGTTAAATAAGTTTCACTTATTAAAACATTTATGTTTTCAAACAAAACAAAAAAATGCAAAAAATTGTATTTTCTTAATGAGGTGTAATTGTTAGTCATTTTTTGAAGTAGCACAATTTTCAAAAATATTTGATTATTTAAAAAAAATTATTCTTTCTTAAAAAATTATATATAAATTGAGCCAGATATTGTACCTTTTTCCTCAAACGGATATCCTATGCTACTTTTTAATTAATAATCACATCATTTTGATACATGTCTTCCAATGTTTAACTTACTTATTTTTATTTGTTTAACCCATTTTAATTTGTTTCAGCAGTTTTTTATCAAAAACTTTTTAAAAGTAATATGAAATTAAACATATACAATTATTTTTCTGTCTGTGTACAGTATAGAAGAAATATATATGCCGTTTATTATTTTTTTTTCAAACAAATTGCATTTTTTTAAATGATTATATTTTCCGAAAAATATTTTAAAAATAATATTTTATAAATGGGACATAATATTCAATGATTTCTAGGAGTATTAAATTCTCCTAAAAACATTGTCATTGTTTATACCATTAATTTTTTTTTATTTCCTTCAAAATTGAGTACGAACGGTTTACGAATAAGAATTCTTTAAACACTGACATGAGGTTTTTAACATAATTTACTATAGAGAATCATTCAAAATCATGTTTCATTCAAAATACTCCAAAATACATACACACATATGTTTGAAAATGTTTTGAAAATGTTCAATTACAAATTTTGTTTCCTTTACGTTTCACAGTTGAAAACTTTTTTGTTGATAATACATTTATTTTGGTAATTTGCCAATTCTTTACAAATTGTTCTTCAATTTCCAAATTGGGTTAGATTGTAAAACAGGGGCGTTACCTGTCACCTCTGTTTTGGCTAGAAAAAAATATTTTGTTTGGCAACAAACTATTAGAATCTTTCATTGAATGATTAATGAAGCGATTTGACGAGTCAAGTTTAACATTGTTGTTACTTTGTTACAATGATGTCCGGAATGTAGGCCTGTCACGATATATCGCAATGAGCATATTTAACGAGAAGTTGGAAACGGGTAGGTTTTTGACCAAATTATTTTTTTGGCCTGGCAAAGGAGTGTGTCTGGCCGTTTGGGTGTTTAAAAGCACCCAAACGGTGAATTAAGTTTGGTCATTCCGATATCGTGACATATCAATACTTAAAATATCATAGTATCCAGGAACAAAGAACCGATAGAAAGCGAGTCGGTTTGAATCTGCCATTCCACATTCGTCAAAATGCTGAGAAAACCTCAAAACCCATTCAAATGCAAGTGAATGTATTTTTGTTTCCTGGGTAACAATAATAATAATAATTTTAATCTTCTGCCTGGTCAAATCGCTTCATTTATCGTTCAATTAGATTCTAATAGTTTGTTGCCGAAAAAAACTTTTGCATTTCGACCATTTTTTCTTTAATTCACTCAATTTAGGTTTATAAAAGCACATTCAAGAGCATGTAATACTTACAGTTTCCCCGGCTTTTTTCCACAAAAATGAAAATTTTTTAAAACTGAATTCGGAAATGCTATAAAATATCATAACGGACGTTCTCGGACTCTTTTTTGAGGAATAATAACAAAAAATTTATTGTACTAAATAAAAATTGTATGCATATGCATTATTTTGAGGTTACGTTGTTTTTCACCTCTGCCTTTCCGATAATCTGGAAATTATTTATGAAATAAACTTTCTTCATTGCCTGCAAACAAGTTTAGTTTCGGGAGATTAGTTACTATGTTTATTTGTAAGTCACAAAAAAAGTATGCGGGGACGTCCGTTAGCATCTTCGCTATTATTCCCCAGATTTTGAAGGCAAAATATTTCTTATCCTAGGAAAAAAGCCGGGGAATCTAACACTGAAAAAATCGATACTATTTCCTAAGCGCTATGCATATTAATCACATTTTGCTAAATTAAAACTTTTTTGAATTAACCCACAAAAATGTGTGTGTGTGGACGTCCTTTAGCATGTTCGCTATAATTTCCCAAATATTTATTATTCTAGAAAGAAAGCCAGGGGAACATGTATCAAACAAAAAAAGAAAAAGTTTTCAGTCGATTTGACTGGCTCTCATGCATTCATTTTGTAGTTCATAAACATAGATCGATTACTTTCTTTGTTTTTCGCAGGATCCTTTTTTAGCGTATTTGGTTCATTTGATATGAAATTAGACCAAAGGTGTTTTATTACTCGATCGTAGTTTTCACGTTCCAAGGATCACCCTTTCATTTTCAATCAATACTTGTAAATTGATTTCTTACATATACGTTTTCGTAAACTAATATAACTTTGAAGATATACGCTGTTTTAAACTTAATACTTTTTTTAATTATTGTCACTGCGATTAAAATGAATAAGAGACTTTCATACCTGATGAAAAAGTCCTTATATTAATTTTGGACGAGGATAAAATGAGGAAATCCGCGAGTCAGTCAATTAAGCTTGGCGTACTTCCTAGTTTGAAAAAAAAGAACACAAGAATTCCCTTAAGTATTTTTTCAATAAGGATAAAATAGAAGTGTAATGGATGTTATCGCAACTCTTCGTTTTGCACAACTTACCTTCGTTTAATAAATCCTGAATTTGTAAAGGTGTTATTCTGGTCCAATGCAATCCTTAATTTCACTTAAAAAAGAATAAAATTCACGATATGCGACGAGAATTCGATCGGGAAACAAGACACCGCATTCAAGACTTTCTATTGTTTTCTCTGCTTCAAAGAAGAAGATATCATAATCTATCAAAACTCAATTTAACACAAAAGAAGACTACAAAGGAGATTGACGCCAAACATCAGACTAGATTCAATTTAGACGCGCGAACAAGAACGCTTAAACTACATGACGCCATATGACGCTAAGAGAAAGACAAATATACCGGCTGACTGGCTCGTTTAGTTGTTTGGCTCGCCTGGTTCAGGATGGGAAGGTGAGCTTCACGGAAGTATGCATGATGCAATAAATACATGATCCAGGCACGCGCAGGTAAATAAAACTGAGCCAATCAAAACCCACCATTTCATTTCTCCATCTTGGATAATTAAGATGGCAAAAATAAGTGATTTTAAAATGTAAAATTTTAGATTTTTAAATTCATTGAAAATAGACTCTTATGATCAAGCCATTCCTTATGATATTCAAAAACATCTAAGGACCTTTAACAATTAACAAAATAAAAATTACAATTTTTGTGGAGATTTTACAACGATTTTCAGGTAACTTACAATTCTAATCTCAAAAGTAAAACTCAGTTTTCTCTGAAGTGAATATGTATTCATCAAACTTTTTCCCTTTTGTACATCAGCTACTCATAAATTAGAAAATTGGAAATCTCCTAGGATCTAGTCCTAAATATGGCAAGCCGTATTACTTTTTAAATGTCTCAAGAAAATGTATTTCCATTTTAAAGAATATAATGGAAATGAATTTTAATTATGGTTGAACACATTAATAATTTAAAGCATTACACTTATTTCGGCGACATAACAAGATTTGCCAATTTATTTTTATTCTTACTTCGAAGTTTAAGTTTTTATTATGCTTTAACATCATTGTCCTGCCGGAAAAAAAGGAAGTATCGGAAAGGCCGCTTCGGAAAGATTCACAAAGGTTTTGGAAATAATTCGGAAAGAGAATCAGAAAGGGCTATGTGAACTTTGCTTCCGCTTCTTTCTGAACTTCGAGCTGTCCCACGAATCTTTCCGATTTTTTCCGAATGTCCTTTTCTCCTACTTCTTTTCGATCAGTGCAGAGTGTTCCTCTAGTTAGCCTCTATTTCATTATATTTATATATTTATTTATTGAATATATATAATTAATAGATCATATATTTCACATTTATTCAAAGAGAAATCGGAAAGTACATATACAGTGGGACACAGGAGAAAAATCGGAATAAATTATTGGGACACTGCGTCATTTATTCGGAAAGGTTCAGATAGAAGTAAATGGTGTGAGAAACTTCGCAAGAGTTCGGAAAGGCATCGGGAAGCTTCGGAAAGAGAAAGCGTTCGGAAAGAGAAAGCATTCGGAAAGAAACGGAAGCAAAGTTCACATAGAAATCGGAAACGATCGAAAAGGTGCTTTCTTTCCTATTCTTCCACTAGGGTGTAACACGTTGCATTACCATTATTTTAAAGCACTATTTTCATTCGTTATTCTTTATTAGCACTCTGGTTCATTTTTATTATGCTTTAACATACTTTTAACTCGTTGCATTTTCATTTTGTAAAACCATAATTTCAATTCGTTTTTATTGATATTATGCTTAGGGAGCATCCCTAAATTACGTAACGTTAAATTTTAAAATTTCATGTCCCACCCAGTCTTCTGTAACAGGAGCGTAACACGTGACTACTAACCCCACCCTACCAACAACATAACGTAACGTTTCCAAATTTTTTTTGTATCTATACCAAACTTTTATTGCTTTTCTGTCCTGTTTGAGGGTATTCGAAAAGCGCAGTTTATATTGC
>NC_046661.1:12968659-12971185 GCF_010883055.1 Belonocnema kinseyi | reverse complement strand
AAAAATTTGTCATAAGGACAACCGCAGGATTTCGCCGGGAGCGGGTGCTAATCTGAAAAATTTGCACCCGCTTCCAGCCAAATCGCGGTAAAATTTCAGCCACAACCACGTCTCAGAACCGTGAGATACAAGATACTGGATACAAGATAGCAGCAGAGATGAGATGGGAGATTGCTTATGCCGTGTATTTGATTTCGACCGACTTCCCGCAGCGCGCCCTGTACGCCTTAGCCTTCCGGGAACTAAAATTAAAGGTCCACAAACGCGCCGTGTTTGCCTTATTGTTACTTTTCGGGAACTAAAATGAAAGGTGGCTTACCTGCTACTGACTTGGTAAAACAAGGTATAATTTGATAAAGTCGGTAGAGAAGATCGGAGTTGGTAACAATTATACATAATAAAATAATAAATTAAGAAAAATGTATCAAATCTACTCCTTTAAACTTAATTATTTAACTAAGCTTTGGCTTTAAAGGTTTTTTTCAACTAGAAAATGTTATAATAATAAAGATAATTTTTTATTGATTATCCCCAGTTTTTACAATAATATAATAATGAATTAATTTATAATTAATACTGTGAATAATTATACTTAATTATTTTTATCCATGTTATTTAAATTTAAATTCATTATTCTGTTTTTAAAGATAAGGAGTTTATATTATGATAATTAGAGTATGATCTTCAATTCAATAGATTCTATATTAGGAGCTATTCAATATCAATATTATTAATATTTTACATAATATTTAATTAAAAATTTGTCATAAGGACAACCGCAGGATTTCGCCAGGAGCGGGTGCTAATCTGAAAAATTGCACCCGCTTCCAGCGAAATCGCTGTAAAATTTCAGCCATAACCACGTCTCACAACCGTGAGATAGGTGGTTACAGTCTGTAAAGGAATCAATATATATATATATATATATTGATTCCTTTGACAAATTTTTAATTGTAAAATTGTAATCGCTTCGAATGAAACATTATTTTTCAATTACATTCTTCAATTTTGATCACTCTGAATTAGTCTAATTGCAAAAATTGAAGTGGGTCATTTGTTTTTCAGAGATTCTGATACAAAAATCTTTTGATATGTTTTTTTTTTTTAATTTCAAGCAAACTCAATTAGAACTTAGTCAATATCGTAAAAAAATTTTAATCTTAGTATTTGATATGTACATACAAATGGGAGAGAAATACTGTCTTGATTTGGAAGAACACCGTTAACTGCATTTTGGATAAGGCCCTTGAGCCGCCTACCGTTAATTGCTTCAGGTGACTATCCGATTTGCAGTTAACGGTGTTCTTTCAAATCACGGCAGAATAGGCATGTCATTGCCGAATCTAAATAACGAGCGGGCTGTTCTACCTAGATCTTGGATTGCTCAACCTCTATTGCTTTTACAAAACCAACATGGTCTACTCCCCCTTGTAACTTACGATCAACCCCTGCGACAAGTTAGGTAGCATGTGGCTAGGCCCCTCCTATTCCTATGTCCATCAGAGGCGGTGGAGCCCTTACCAAGGGGACACAGGGGCCACTGCCTCCCACAGAAATCGACCAGGGAGGGCCAAAGTCTTGATTTGCCAACTCGTAAATTATTATTATTATTATTATTATTATTATTACACCATTAAGCCATTTCCCTTTCAAGGTAGGTGTGACTCACTCGGCAGGGGAAAGGAGTAGTTTGTGGAAGGCATAGAGATTTTTCAGATTGATCCAGAATTCTCGTGCTATTTAAGTAAATAACACGTTCGTTCCCCAACACTGCTCCGACCCAGGTTGCTGATCAATCCCTCTAGCAATTACCCCAAGCGAAGAACCTCACGAAGTCGTTATGTAAGGTTCCCCACTTGGGTCCATTAATAGCCAAGGTCTTTGTTTCAGGCGTCATTCACTCTACTGACACTCTTTTTATTAACTATTTGCCGCCATACTTTCGTGTCCTTGTATACTTCTCTAGCTTCTTTTACGTCCATGCATTTTTTCATGCAGGCTCTCGTGTTTCTGTGATTTCTTATGTCTCTTCTAAGTAGGGTCTCATTCACACATTCTAACCATTCTTTCCGCGGTCTACCTCTGGGTACGCTGCCATTTACTTTACCTTAATACACTTGTTTCGTTAGTCGTTCATTTGGCATTCTCTCAACATGTCCGAACCATCTTAACCGATTTCTTTCCCATGTGTCTACTAGCGTCTCTTCTGCACCACATTCTTTTAGAATTATCTCGTTACTTACTTTGTCCATTAGGGATTACCCGCATATTATGCGCATGAATCTCATGTCAATTGCGTTAATTTTACTCTTATCTTTTTCTTGATCAGTCCATGTCTCGCTACCGTATAGTACAGTCGGTAAAAATATAGAATTATGTATTGCCATTTTAGCTTTATTTGATATATTTTTACTTCTGATAAGCGGACCTGCTCTACCAATAACCTTCTTACCTTCATTTATTCGTCTATCGAATTCCTCATCTATCTTCCCGTCCCTAGTAAATAAGCTACCAACGTATACGAAC
>NC_046661.1:12961783-12968559 GCF_010883055.1 Belonocnema kinseyi | reverse complement strand
AACCGGCGCGTAGCATGCTATAATAAATAGTCTTCTGATTCCTACTTTCATTCTAGCCCACAGCAGTCTGGAAGACACGAAGCCATGGTCTCCGAGATGCTGATTTGCTCTTTCATTCAAAATGAGACCTACTCCTTGTTTACCATGTGATTCACAGTCTAATCCTGGCCATATTTCAAATCCGCCTTTCAACACGCCGTTTTTTAAGTCTTTAGTTTCGCATCCCTTTTTCTTTGTTTCGGGCGCACATAAAATATCTAGTTTGTTCACGTCCATAGTTTCACGCAATTCTTTTACCTTGAGGTCATTTACTCCCCTAGCATTCCAAACACCCAGTCTCCATTCGTCGCCTGAAACATGACCTTTAGATTTTCCGTGTGCATGCCTTTTGTCATTGAAAGTTCCAGTCCTTTCCGAGGCTATTTTGTAGTTTGTATTATTCATTGTTTAGATTATACGCCCAACTAACACCTTTATGCAATAAGTTTATTTTCTGAGTCGAAATCATGTCAAAGTTAAGTATCAAATCGTCATATGGTGGGGATTGTATTTCATACGTCAGTCCCACCAAAAACTTCAGTTAATAAGGGAGGGTTGGGGGAGGGGGGGAAGTAGAACTGGAACCGAGAGAGTCGTCTTAGGTTTGTGTTTTTGTTTTCATGCTGAGAGTAAATAAAATGCTTAAACTCATTCGCTCGTAGGATATAGAAACCTTTCAATTCTTTCTTGCTTTGTTTAATCTTTAAAATCTATCTGGAATTTATGTGGAATAATAGTAGCCTTTCCGAATTCTTTTATATTTATCCGAAACCTTTGCGAAATATTTGAAGTTTTTGTAAAGTTTTCATAAGATCTTTGAGATATTATTGCAACCTTTGTAAATTCTTCGTGAAATTTTGGCGAAATAACTTTTTTAAATCTATTCAAAATGTTTAAAATCTTTGAGAATTCTGAAAACTTTGGTGAAAGAATAGAAGTCTGTAAAATAATGGAAATATCTGCGAAATCTTCTAAACATATCCTAAATCTTTCCGAAATGTTTGAAATCTTTGTAAAATCATTATGACATCATTGGAATTAATTGTTCAATCTTTGAAATCTATTTAGAATCTTTGCGAACTATGTGTAAGCTTTGTGAAATCTTTAAAGTCATTGGGAAATCATTGAAAATTTTGTGAAATCTTTCTAAAATCTTGGTGAATTTTCTCAAAATCTTTGCAAAATCATTAGGCAATTATTAAAATCTTTGGTTCAATCTTTGAAATCTTTCTGAAATATTTGAAATCTTTGGGAAATCATTTAATTCTTTATTAAATACTGGTAAATTCTCTAAAAATCATTGTGCAATATTTGAAAGGTATCTGAAATCTTTCTAATCTATCTGAAATCTCGGCGAAATCTTTGAAAACTTTGGGAAAACATTGAAATTTTTGTGAATTGTTTAAAAGTCTTTGCAGATTATTTGAAATACTTTTGAAATATTCGGTGATATTTCTTAAATTAATAAAATCTTCATAAAATCTTTTTAAAATAATTGAAGTCTATGCAGTCTTTTAAATCGACCAGAAATCTTTGAAATCTTAATTGTCGAATAATAGAAGACTTTATCAAACCTTTTAAATCTATGCGAAGTCTTTGCGAAACCTGTGAAATTGTTCCGATTTCTATGGCATTTAACCGTTCTTTTAATAATGTCATTTTAAGTTTTAATAATGTCAATTTAAGTCAAAATCCATTGGACTTTAATAAGTTAGTGCACATTTTTGAATGGACATACTTTGACGTGCTAGATCTTTAACCATTTTTAATCAAATCATATGGTAATTATTACATCAAGATTGTAAAGCTTCATTAAGAAATATTAACCATCCTAAATTTGTAATATGCCAATGGCGTAAAACACATCGGTATTTTGCAAGTAAATAGTCGCTAGCGCATCTGGAGCACGGTGGGACGACCCCTTGTAAGATTTGACAAGTTTATGCCTGTGGCGTAGAAAATATTTGGGGCTCTAATCTGTCATGCAGCTAGCCCATTCATCTTTCGGGAAACTATCCTGTGAAACAGTCAGGCCTAAGGTTGTAAAACGTAGAAATATAGGCGGGAAGTCTCTAGGACAGTGGTCGGCAAACTTTTTGCTCAATTTTCAGGTATGGTCAGGCTCCACTTGACTTAATTTTTTCTACTAATTTCCGGTTTATTTATGTACCTTAGTGTGAGTGAACTTACTCCAGCAAGGGTCTTTTGTCCAGAGACATGTCAAAGTAAGGAAATTTTAAAACTTTTAATTTTTTAACTAGCAATTTGAAAATAGCATTATCAGCATCTGCGAATTTTTCCGATTCCAATTATATATTACTTGCCTAGAAAAGTTGACAATTTGAGAAGTATTTAGTATTAAATTGAGTGTAAAGCTGATGTTCCTTGATATTATACTCCTTCAAATATTTAACTTTTCTAGGCAAGCAATATATCATTGGAATCGGAAAAAGTCGTAGATGCTGATAATGCTATTTTCAAATCGCTAGTTGAAAAATAAAAAGTTTTAAAATTTCCTTACTTTGACATTCCTGTGGACAAAAGACCCTTGCTGGAGTAAGCTTACTCACACTAAGGCACATGAATGGACCGAAAAGTAGTAGAAAAAATGAAATCGGGTGGAGCCTGACCATACCTGGATATTAAGCAAAAAGTTTGCCGACCACTACTCTAGGAGACTAGGACTCTCGGTAGATTACTGGGGATGAGTATTCCATGATCAGGGTGAACTTCAATATTTATTTCTGTTCTTATCGAATTTTCTTAATACGTTTATTATGATTTATTATTATGCCAGTTATTATTCTCATTATGAAAATGTGCATTCATCCAGCAATGTATTTTTCATATTTTTTAAATATTAATGAAACGAAAAAAATGCATTTTTAAGGTATTTCGCGATGAAGGTAAAATGAAATTCTTCTATCTGAATTTGATCTGAATTTTCTACAGAATTGCGTTTATCACGTTTTTTACTTCAAGGTTTAGATAAATGTAACATTAATATGCATAATGAAATTAAGAAAAATTCCAGATCTGTCATACAAAATGCAAAAGGAACTTAATTGTTAATTAGGCGTCAAACACAATCGTAAAAATCTGTTTTTCGGATTCAGGGGGTCTAAAAACGTCGGCATTTGACAAAAACTGGGCGAACCAATTTTCTAGAAATTTAATACCTTCTCTGACGAGAATGTAAAAATCGAAAATTATTCTAGATCAATCTTAACTCTCAAAGATCTACACCCCTTTTCTCACTTTACTCGCTTCCACGCTCAGTGAGTCATGCCTACACCACGGAAGGTTTACAGAAATAATAAAATAAGGGACTAGAAGCGTATATTCGCTGGAAAAGCAGCGAAATTTAGCTGTTATTCAGTGAAATTTCGCTAATCAGCAGCTACATTTCACTCTTTCAGCAGTGTATTTACGCTGATTTGAATTAGACATATACTGATTCAGATTTAGAGGGTACAAAGAAGACGAATTTTCAACAAAATATAGGAATGTTCAACTCAGAAAGGACAATTTTTATAAAATAGTTTCATTTCAAATGAAAAATATAAATTTTAAACCAAAAATGAAATAGTTGCATTTTCAGTTAAAAAAATGATTTTCAAGAAAATAATCAAATTTTTAATCAACGAGATAAATTTTCAACTGAATTGAAGAAATATTCAACTGGATTCGATATATTTTTCTTAAATTTCAACAAAATAGCTTCATTATGAACTGCGTTTAGTTGAATTTTCAGTTAAATAAATCATTCTATCGACCAACAAGGCGAATTGTTAACAAAATACATAAATTTTCAAGGAAATAACATTTGAATTTTTTACAAAGATTAATTGTCAATCAAGAAGACGAACTATCTACCAAAAAGAAGAATTTTCAACCAAAATAAAAGGGCATACGCGCGCACTGCGCGCAAATCACTACTTTGCTTGTAATTATTTTATTTGGAAATAAAGTTCAGTAAAATACCACGATAATCATTTTAACTTTCATAACTTCTATTTGTACACGGATTCGCGTGGGTACCCTCTCACGCTACGCGGGCACATTCTCATCCCCTAGGGCGCGCAACTGTTGGTTCTCGCGCTTCGCCCTCGATTGTACATTCATCTCGCGCTTCGCACTCGATTATGTATTTACCTCACGCTACGCGCTCGGTCTTTATATTTTCGCACATTCTTGCGTAAACATTTTTAAATTAAGACTCAAAACATCCACCACTGTAAATTTGTAATTGTGAATTATCTTTCGTTAAAAGAGAGTTTGAGCGCATCTACTGCACGCGACTGATGGCAATCGCACTCCGCACTTAGTCTTTGCATTTGTTCCGCATTTCTTCCGCATTCGGGCACAGACCTTTTAAAATCAAAGGTGATCGGACCGACAACTCTAATTTTGTGATTTTGAACTCTCTGTTGTTAAAGCTCTTTTGGCTTTAACGAACGCATTCTCATGACGTATCTCGTGCTTCGGACTCGATCTTGTCCAATGTCAACTTTTCTACATGATACACAACACTTTTATATCAATTATAATACATTTTTATGTAACTCTGCCTGGGATTACTTATTAAAAAATTGCAAAATAAAAAGCAAATTGTATTTATCATGATTATTTTTGTATTTGTTTCTTATTTTGCTTTAAATTGCATTCTAAGCTGCTCTGAAACATGTATCATTTCAATAAATGTGTATCATTACAATTCATAATATGCATAAAAATTGAATCATACTAATTCTTATTTCCTTGTTATTATAATTTTTTATTTTTAATGTTGTTTTTTACGATTAAATAAAAACTGCTACGCATCTGCATAGGGTCTAATACAGGAACCTATTAGGGTATTATATAGGAGCCTATGTTCTCTTTCGTCTTTTCTGTGATTTTTCCAAAAAGTGCATTTTTGCATTTTTTATCTTATGTTTTACGATTAAAAGAAGATCTACTCGTCCAATCGAAAAATGATTAATAATAAATTTATGGATCTTTTTAGACGAACAACTGTTGTCTGGTAATTTAAGTTCATATCTTGTGTCGTTTTTTTAAACAAATTTAATATTTTTATTCAGAATGTTATTTTTTACGACTAAAACAAAAACTAACTGCACGGAGAAAAATGGATGTTCAAAAATAAAATCTAGATGTTCTGGGTTGACATATTATATGTTTAACGATAGGACAACAATCTAGATGTTCGAAGTTAGAATCTATAGATCTTAAAATGTGAAATGTTACCCCCTAACATTCAAAATGTTCTACTGAAAAATCCGAGATATTACATGTATGGTTATGTCAAATTACGTCTGTAAATATTTGAGGAGTTTACTTATTTATGGTCATCTAAGGAATTAATTGATAACTTATTTGTGAATTTTAAATTAAACTTTATTGTTCGTACACGAACGAAAAACAGATAAGGGGTATAAAATGTCGACCAGATGATGCATTCAGTCAAGTTGAGATTATATTCAATTTTTCTAATTCAAAATAAAAACGGGGATGAATAATCGGAGAACGGATGATCTGTAATCTGAATTAAATATTCTATCTATTTTAAGTTACTTAAACTCAAATTTTATTTCAAATTTATAAACCTTTTGTCAAATGTGTTAAGTCAATAAACCTAAAACATAAGATCGTTGTTCTCTTCTTCAAACTTAAAAAGGTCGTTATCCAATTTCATCTAAGAACATCTAATTTTTATTCTTTGGAAATATTCCAAAATTGTAATATTCCATAATTTTAATATTGAATATATATATAGCTTTGAAATTTAGTCGTGAAATTGCAATGCGCGATGCGCTCGGTTTTAACATCTGAATGTGTTTCAGTTTAACATAAAAACACTTTTACGCCTAACATCTCAAAAAGATGTTGAATGTTTGGCATCAATATCTGCGTATTAGGTGCTACAATCTTACCCCTTGAACATCTGCATAGTTCTGCAAAGTTTGACCAAAAAATGGAATTTTTGAATTTTTCATTATTTTTGGTACGATCAAATTTGGAATGTTCAACTTTTCGACAAAATTAAAAAAGTTGTTATCGTAGTCCTGTAGGGCTTTCAAAAGGCTAAGTTTTTCTTCTCCTGGATTTTTTTCATATCATGCGTTGTTTGGCTTAAAATGTTCATTTCAGTTTGTTTGTTTTTTTTTATTTTGAAAAAGCTCTAACTCTGATAATTTTCTTTTTATAGAAAAAAAGTCATGGGGATAAATTGTTTGAGTTTCTGAGTACTATGAACAAACGTACATAGAATTTTTAAATCTTAAAAAAATGTGGTTTCGAAATTTTTTGTATGAACAAATTTGGAATTTTCAACTTTTTGACAAAATTGAAAAAGTTGTTATCATAATCTTGTAGGGTTTTCAAAAAGCAATGTTTTTCTACTCCAGACTTTTTTTCTTCTCATGCGTTGTTTGGCCTAAATTGTTCATTTTAGTTTTTTTTTGGATTTTGAAAATGCTATAACTCTAGTAATTTTTGATTTTTCAAAAAAAGTAATTAGGATAAATTGTTACACTTTTCAACAATATGAATAACCATACAAAGAATTTTTGAATTTTTAAAATAGTGGTCTCAAAAATATTCAAAAAGTGCCCACTTTTTGAATTTTCATGCAAAATGGCTGGCTAACGAACTTGACCTTTAGTTTAGGACACTAAACGAGTGTACCAAAGGGCAATCTAATAGATTACTTTTTTCAAAAGTTATCGTGTTCA
>NC_046661.1:12951995-12961683 GCF_010883055.1 Belonocnema kinseyi | reverse complement strand
GAAAATGAAAGTTTTTACCATTATAGAGTTTTAATTTCTTTTTTAATTCTTATTAAATATATAGTGCATACATTTTTTTATAAAAATTAATTTGTTTAAAATATTCAAATGGTTCAAAATCTAAAAAAAATTTAAGTTCTGAATTTGTTTATGAAATTTATTTGTATAATAAATCATTATTGTAAATTTGCAAGGTGTCGTAGGAAAATGTGATTAGAAATATATTCTTTGTTGATTCCGTGAACAAATTAGGCCTATTTTTCAAAAAAATGCTCAAACTATTAATTTGCTCATAAAAGTAGTTTAAATAATAAATCTTGAAAATGCGATTATTATAATTAATCGGAAAGACGATCTTAATTAAATTTGTAAAAAAACTGACCCTATTCGTTTGATAAAAGCCAAATTCTGAAGTTGTTTTAAAAGTTCTTTAAATAATTGAACATTCTTGTAGATTTAACAAATACCTTAGGAAAGAGTCATCGCAAAGACAATCATAGTTAACTTCGTAAGCAAATTGTGTTTATTAATTGAAAAATATCTCACCTCTCAATATGCTTATGAAAATTATTTAAATGATTAATAATTATTATAAATTTACAAAGTATCGTAAGAAATTATCATCGAAAGACAATCTTAGTTCAGATCTTTGAATGGATAAGTGAAAAAGCTATTACTGATCTTGACACTAGACTTGGACAAACAGGTACAAAGTTGTCACCTTTCCAGAAACCTAAAAGCATAGGTCGAAGAAGACAGGGAGTAAAATCGCATGCTCCCTCCCCCTCAACCATGGCGCTCTGTGCAACCGCACGGCTTGCTCACCCCAAAATGGGGGCCTTATTTTAAATGAACTGGTTGAAATTAAAAAGAATAAAAAGTTTAAAATTGCATTGTGTAAAATAAAAATAAATAAAAAATCGAAGTTTTTGAATGGTTACAGTTTTAGATCTCTGAATTTTCAAATTCAATACTGAATTAAAACATTTACAAACATTGAAATATTCAATTTAGTTTTCGTTTGCAAATTCTCGAATTTTAATTGCTTCATATTGAAAATTATTTATTTAAAAAAAAAATCAACTTAACATTTTCCAATTTTGAAATTTTTGAACCAGTTTCTGATTTGACTTTGAGGTTGCCTTGAAAACTTGAATAATTCTTGATTAACTTTAGTGCTAAGTTATCTCTTCCAAATATGAATAGGAAATTTTTTGTTTTTCTCTCAGCCATTTGAAAATATTATATTCGAAATGTACGTTTATTTGCGATTCCGACGATATGTTACTTGCAGTGAAAAGATTAAAATTAGAATAAGTTGTCGCAGATATGCTTATTGTTATTTTTCAGCAATTCCCGTAGTCGTTTTCAAAGAAATAACCATTAATATACAATTTTAATATTTATTATGACATTTATTCCCCAGAAATTTAAAAAATGATCTTATTTTCTTATTGAAATTAAATATTTTGTCATTGTTTGGAGTAGCATATTTGTCTAAAAACATTACGTAATTACTTGAAGAATTAATTATTGATTATTTTCAAATCTTTCAATTGAGCCAGAGATGTCCCATTTTATTCAAATTATTCAAATTGTGTTCTATTCAATAGTTATCGAAAAATAACTGCTTGAGCAAATGAAAATTGTGTGAACAAATAGAACTTTGTTAAACATTAAAAGAAATGTATAAAAATTATGTAATTATTATTATTATTATTATTATATGTATATATACGTATACATGTATGCATGTACGTATGTATGTATGTATGTGTGTATATATGATATTAAATATACGTATTTAATTTTTCAATCAAAATCAAAAGAAAACTTTCTGTACATAAAAATTAAGTGGAAAATGCACTTAACCCTTTTTTAATAAAACCAATATCAGAAGCCAAAAAACATTGCTTCGAAAATGATTTTTCAAAAAGTTTGTTTCCAGCGATGCATACTTGCTGAAAACATTTTTCTCTTAATTTTTTTTAACAGAAACTTATATTTTAAAATTGTATATTGAATTTAAAAATTATCCTTGAATTATTATTATATAAACTCCTAATCTGTTAAGAAAACATAATAATATTAATATAGTATTACAAGTATAGTATTATTGTTCTAAAAACTGAAGATAATATATTTAAAAATTTTATTTATTATAATAACATTTTATAATTGAAAAAATCATTCAAACCAATGCTTAGTTAAATAATTAATTTTAAACTGTCACGTGAAATTCAACAATTTTGAAGGAATACTTAAAATTGTATAAATTGAAACATTTAGCAGGTAAAAATTAAAGAATTTTACATAAATAGTTGTAGGGCTTTTGCTGAAACTTGATTTTTGTTGTTAAAGATTTATCATTTTAGTTGAAATTCATCTACTTAGTTGAAAACCCGTTTTTTTAAAGTTTAAATTAATTTTTTGAACTAAAAATAAATCTTTATAGTTAAAACATTACGATTTTAGTTGCATATTTAGCTCTTTGGATAGAAAATAAATTATATTGTTAGAAATTAATGTTTTTATTTGAAAATTCAGCTATTTCATTTTTGTTTGAAAATTTATCTTTTGACTTCTTCAAAGTAAGTGGGTAAAAATTCATGCATTCTGTTGAAAATTCATATTTGTTGTTGAAAATATTAATTTTTTTAAACTGGCAATTCAAGTATTCCATTTATTTCATTCTTGTTTGTTTGTCAATTGAACTATTTGTATTTTAAAATTCGCCTTTTTTAAAAAAATGAATGTTTTTTTATGTAAAATTACAAAACTCAAACAATTAATTTTTTTTAAACAATGTTTTAACCGTAATAAGGTGCTAATTCTATTTTCGTAATTTTGGGCTCACAACTACGCAGCCATTCATACCGAGTATTCTTACAACAGAAATAGACCATAAAAGGAGGAAAATTTCCAAAATTGATTAGGTTCAACCAGGTAGTCGAACTATAGGCAAAGGTATATACGGTTCTTACTTAATTCCAGAAGAATGCTTTCTAGATTTTCCCCGCAAGTAATTGAGGGGTTCAAACTTAAAAGGCCTTGCATAAATATGGGTCATTTATCTCTCAAACTTAAAACTATGTTGTAGAACCGTTTGCAGTTTAATATTTAGGAATTTGCAATCGTGTATGTTACATTAAAATATTTAGTACTTATATTACTGTTTTCTTCTATTTTATTTGAATAACTGTACACTTTAAGGTAGTATTTTGTGTGTATATATTAGTTATATTTTCTCAAATATGTGATTCTAATTTCAAGGTAAAAGTGCCAACAATCATTTAAAATTTTAAATCGTACAATTAAAAATAATGTTGTAAAAAGCTCTGAATAAAAAGTTTTTAACATTTGGAAATGTTCAAGCATTTTTCTCAAATTAATATTTTGCCTGACAAACAACGCCACTGATAAACAATGGAATTTCATGTATTTTGTGAAAAATCTTTGTTCTTCGATGCGAAAAATTATTCTCTTCGGCGGAAAATAAGTTTTTAAATGAAAATTTATTTTCTTAACTGAAAATTCATTTTTATAAGTGAAAATCCAACTATCCCAATTTTTATTGAAAACAATTTTTTTATACTAATTTTTTAATTTAATTTTCAATTTAATATAAATGTTTTCATGTAATTTTTCACGTATAAATATTTCGAGAATAGCTTCTTCTTGGTTAAAAATTTATTTTACTTCTATTTTCACTATACCAAGCGTTTGAGAAGTATTTTTTTCATTTAAAATTGTTACGATATAAAGGTGATTTGCAGAAGAGGTGGATGAACTATAATAAGAATCAATTTAGATCAATATTTTGGTACATTTAATATCTTTCAGACATACAATATATATAAAATAAATATGCATTGTACGTGCATAATAAAATGAAATAAAATTCATATGAATATTGGAGTAATTTTATTAGTTCAGTTACAATTTGCAAAAAGCATATTATTTCATATATCAGTTTAGGATGCCATAAATGTTCATTTTCGACTTTTAAAGGCATTTTCGACCCTTTGCCCCAATGATTTCGAAGATTTAGAAAGTCGAATATAATATCGACGCACCTCAGAAATCGAACTGTGGCTTCGCAACCTTTTGAAGTTCGGTAAATGTAGAATTTTTCAACAAAATTCTATGCTGTCGGCAACGCTCGAGCTCAGAGCTTGCGCAGCTAACGCAACTCACGGGGGTGCAGAGCTGCCAGATCGTGGATGAAATTTACCCCCACCATACCTACCCCTTGGGAGCCGCAAAACAGAAGGTGCATGCTTACCACTGTGAGTTCGTATGTAAGCCGAAAATGCACGATTCGACTTCGCAGTTCTGCTGTACGATGATTGCCGATATGAAGGCTTCGGAAAACTTCGGTAGTCTTCTATTTATATCTCGCTCCCCATTTGAAAGAAATTGAAGAAATTGGCGATTTGGATGTTTTGCGTGATTCTTAATTTCATGCATGCGTCGATTTTCAGGTTATGTTTTCCAGGTGTACATAGTATGGAAATTATTGCTATTACATATATATATATATAATTAATGTTAATATTGTAATTATAAAATATTATATTAATGTAAATGAATAGTTAACTAACTTTTAATAAAAATAGTTCAACTTTCAACTAAAACAATTAGTTTTCTGCAACAAAAAAATTTTTAAAATTGTTTTTAACATAATAGTAAAATTTTAAACCAACAAATTACATTTTCATCCAAAAAGCTAAATTGTATACTAAAAAGAGGCATTTCTAATAAAATACATGAACTTTGCACAAAAGAAATTTATTTTCCATGAAGAATAATTTTCTGAACAAAAAATTAATGTTTAATCATAGTTAAATTTTCGACCACAAAGATTAATTTTCTATCAAGAAAGAAGAGTATTCAATAAAATACAAAAAATTTTAACTAAAAAAAAAAACACTTTTCTTTTAAACATAGAATAGTTAAATTTGTGGTTAAAAAAATTAATTTTTAACCAAAAAGAAAATAAATTTTCTAAAAAATAGTTACATTTTCAGAAAACAAATTTATCCAACTAATTGATGAATCATCAACCAAAATCAACAACACAATTTTAAAGGATTCGAAAAATTTGAGAGAATTTTAAAAGATTCCAAGGAATTTTCGATTGATCACAGTAATTTAGAATGATATTTTAAAGGATTTGATGTATATTTTAGGATATTTTGATAGATTTCAAGTAATTTTCAAATTATTTTAATAATTTAGTGTGAGATTTTAAAGGATTTGAAATATTTCAGAGTATTTATTGAATTTTAAGATATTTTCAAGAGCTTTAAAAAATTTTAAAGATTTTCAAAGATTTTTAAGGATTTTAAATATTTGAGGATGTTTTAAAAGATCTCAAGGAATTTTCAACTTATTTTTATAATTTAAAGGAATTTCAAAGAATTTTAACAACTTTAGCAGGGTTATTTAAAAAAAATCTAAAGTACTTTAGAAATCTTTAAAAGATGCCAAGGTCTCTCAAAATATTTTGAAGGTTTCGAAATATTTGAGAATATTTTAAAACGTTCCAAGGAATTTTCATTCGACAGTAATTTAATATGAGATTTTAAAGGATTTGATATATATTAGGATATTTTAATAGATTCCAAGGCATTTTCAATTGATTTCAATAATTCAGTATGAGATTTTAAAAGATTTGAAAACTTTTAAGGTATTTTTAAACTTGTAAGCAATTTTCAAGAGCTTTCAAAAATTTTAAGCGATTTTAAAGGATTCAAAAATTTTCAGGATATTTTTAGAACATTCCAACGAATTTTCAATTAATTTCAATAATTTCAAAGAATTTAAACGTTTTTTTTCTCATATTTTTTTTTTGGTTGATGATTCATCAATTAGTTGGATAAATTTGTTTTCCGAAAATGTAACTATTTTGTAGAAAATTGATTTTCTTTTTGGTAAAAAATTAATTTTTTTTAACCACAAATTTAACTATTCTATGTTTAAATGAAAAGTGATCTTCTTAGTTAAAATTTTTTGTATTTTATTGAATACTGTTCTTTCTTGGTGGATAATTCATCTTTGTTGTCGAAAATTTAACTATGATTAAACATTAATTTTTTGTTCAGAAAATTAGTCTTCATGGAAAATAAATTTCTTTTGTGCAAGGTTCATGTATCTTATTAGAAATGCCTTTTTTAGTATACAATTTAGCTTTTTGGATCAAAATATAATTTTTTGGTTTAGAATTGTACTATTATGTTGAAAACAATTGAAAATTTTTTTTTGTTCAGTAATGTATTTGATTTAAAATTTGTTTGTTGCAGAAAACTAATTGTTTTAGTTGAAAGTTTAAGTATTTCTATTAAAAGTTAGTCAGCTATTCATTTATATTAATATAATATTTTATAATTACAATATTAACATTAATTATATATATATGTAATAGCAATAATATCCATACTATGTACACCTGGAAAACATAACCTGAAAATGGACGCATGCATGAAATTAAGAATCAGTCAAAACATCTAAACCGCCAATTTCTTCAATTTCTTTCAAATGGGGAGCGAGATATAAATAGAAGTCCACCGAAGTCTTTCGAAGCCTTCAGATCGGCAATCATCGCACGGCAGAACTCCGAAGTCGAATCCGTGCATTTTCGGCTTACATACGAACTCACAGTGGTAATCATGCACCTTCTGTTTTGCGGCTCCCAAAGGGTAGGTATGGTGGGGGTAAATTTCATCCACGATCTGGCAGCTCTGCGGGGGTGAAACATGTGGGGATTTCTGAGCACTAAACTACGCTGATCTTTGAGTAACTGTCAAAATAGTTGTTCAATTGATCACGGCAGTTTTGCGCTGCCAGCCCTGGCGGGAAATTCAAATTGCTAAATAATTTTTATATTTATTTCTCAATCAAAATAATTGAATTTAAAGAAGAAAATTCTTCAATAAATTCGTAACTTTTGTAAATTCTCAAATTATTTATTATCGAGCACATAACCTGACTTGTTGATCAGACTCATCACTTAAAGTGACATCACGAATCGATAAAAAATATGACATTATTATTAAAACTAATTAAACTTAATCAGATAACTATTATGCTTACAAAACGTAAACCTACGGCGGAAACAGAATACTGTAAGAAGTTAATTGAATCTGAAAGTAAAAAATACTAAAAAATTATTAAAAGAAGCAATTATTACAAAATGTGGATTTTTTAAGATTCACGACGAAAAGTTGAGAAACATTTTCTAAACATTTCAAAAGATATTAAAAAATTTGCAAAAAATGGTAAAATTTCAAGAAAAATGGAAACTTTCAATGATTTTGAAATAAAATTTTGTAGCTTTTTAAAGATTTTGAAAAAATAAAATGTTTTTTGAAGCTTCCAATTTTTTCAAATTTAAAAATTTTTCAGGATGTTAACTAAAAAAACGTTGAAACTAATTAGGAAGGGAAGAGAAAAGGAAGAAATGGGAAGGGAAAGGGAAGGAAAGGAAAGGGAAAGGAAAGGAAAGGAGGGGAAGAGAATTTTAAAAACTTTTTTCCAATTTTTTTATTGTTCAGGATTTCAACTATAAAAATGTTGAAACTAATTAAAAATTTAAAAATATTTCCAAATATGTAAAATAAAATGTAAATTGAAAAAATTTAGAAATATTGTTTAAGGTTTAACAATATTTATGTTAAGATTCCTGGAAATTTTAAAAATAATTTCCATTCCAAAAAATTAAATTTTCTTGAATTATTACTAAAATTTCAAAAAATTGTAATCCTTGTATAATATATCCAGAATTTTTCCGTTTCACTTAAATTTTTGTTTCAATGAACTACTTCATTTTCTTATCATGTCCAGTGGACAGTTTTGATCAAATAGGTAGAAATTCAAGATCCTGTGGTATATCAGGCACCTGAGGAACTTCAGGTTCTGGAAAAGGTACCTCTTCAATTACTTTATTTTCTATTATGAATTTTCTGATTATCATATGGAATCATTATTCTACAATTAGTGTCTCGCAAGAGTGATCTTTGCAGAAAGCATGATAAGCAGAACAGTTTTTTTGAAACCATTCTAAAAAAATGTCCTGTAAAGGGCATTCGTGCACATTATCTCGCAAAAATGTCCACAGGAAATAAGAAGTATTTTTTATTAACAACAAGACCGACTCGCTGGCGTAAATTTGCGCATGTTGATCGGACGGATTATTTACAGTGGCATCAAGAAGCGAGAGAAAATCTGTTTCTCTAATTTCTGTACTAAACAATGCTTTCTAACATGTTTTACAAGGAAAATTCACATCATGGAAAATAAAGCCAGCGATCGTTCTATATTAAGTATTTAAATTATTATATTTATATATTTAAAACTTATTACAATATCGCAACATTAGTTATCACACTTGTAGATACTTTGGTTTAAATTATTGCTTAATTATGCTTATATCACAGCATTACTAGTTATATCTATAGTTAGTTTGGTTTTAGTTACATGTTACTTATAAGCATAAAATCGCAGCATTAGTTGTCATACGATATCGTTATATTTTAATATTTAAGTTTTTCATTACCCAGAGGTAATGATGAGGCGTCGGTGAAGGTTTATGTCTCTGAACTGGCTGGGCAAACTGGATCCCGTCGCACTTCGACATCTGCGGTGATTGAGGCTTTGTCCAAACACCAGAGTAGCTTCTGGACATCCTTGCCAGATTTCTGAAGAATCTTGATTTGATTAAACCTGTATTCTTGACGGACGCTGATGAGAATAAAACTGATGAGAGTACAGCGAAGCCAGTCCTGGAAAAACGAAATAAGTAATATTTGTTGTGATAATGGTATGAATTTTCAACTGAAATTATGAATCTTTAACTGAATTCTTAAAGAAGAAAATAAAATGTTAAACAAAAAGATTAATTCTCTAATAAAAAAATACAATCTTTTTACAAAATACATGAATATTTAACTAAATTAAATTAATTTTTACACAAGTAGTTGAATTTTCAACTAAAAATATAATTTTTAAACCAAGAATAGAATAATTAAATTTCCAAATAAAAACTTATTTTAATAATAATTTTTTTTTCACTTCTTTACTAAAATTTAAAATAAATTTTTCTATGGGAGGAATGGTGATGGGAGTAAGGAATGAATGTATAACAGGGAAAGATAAGAAAGACAGGAATGAACAAAAAGAAGGAGTAACAGTAGAAGAGGATATGATGGTAGGAGAGAAGCGGAAGGTAGTGGGGATTTATGTGAACGGTGATATGCAGGAAAAAGCAGAGGAGATTAAAAAAATTATTGAAGAAAATAAAGAAGAGATTAGGATGATAATAGGTGGTGATTTCAATGCGAGAACAGGGGACGGAGGAGGAAGGGAATGGGGAGAAGAGAGAGGAAGAAAATCCAAAGACAAGGTATTAAATGGGGAGGGAAAAAAGTTGTTGAAGAGCTTGGAAGAGTTGGGATGGTATATCTTAAACGAGAATATAGAAGGGGATGAAAAAGGAGAATATACACGCGCAGGAAGTGAAAGGGGAACGGTAATTGATTATGTGATAGTGAATGATGAGGTAAGAGAGAAGGTTAAGAAACTAGGGGTAGGAGAATATATTGATTCGGATTACTTTCCCTTAATAGTGACATTAGAGGGACAAAAAAGGAATAGCAATATGAGTAAAAGGGGAGCAAATGTAAAAAGT
>NC_046661.1:12936651-12951895 GCF_010883055.1 Belonocnema kinseyi | reverse complement strand
GGAAGAAGAAATGAGGAGAAAGGGTTGGGGAGGAGTTAGGATAGGGAAGGAAAAGATATATACACTGGCATACGCAGACGACATAGTGTTGATGGTAGAGGACGAAGAAGGGACGGCGGGTTTAATTACAGGATTAGAGAAATACTTAGATGGGAAAAAGCTGAATGTAAATGTAGAAAAGACAAAGATAATGAGGGTTAGAAAAGGAGGGGGGAGGAAGAAAGAATGGACAGGGAGATGGAAAGGAATAAAGTTAGAAGAAGTCAAAGAGTATAAATATTTGGGATATATCTTGCAAACGAATGGAGATCATACAGCTCATGTAAGAGAAAGGATAAAAAAAAGCAGCAGGGGTAATGAAACAGATATGGGGAATAGGAAAAAGAAGGTTCAAAAAAATTGGAGAAGGAGAATGTGGTTATTTGATACGCTGGTATGGCCGGTTTTAGGTTATGGAGCAGAGATATGGGGATGAAAAGAAAGCAAAGATATTGAGAGTTTACAAGAAAGGTATATAATGTGGACACTAGGGGTAGACTGGAGGACGCCAGGATATATGGTGAGAGAAGAAGCGCAAAGGGATAAGTTAAGTATTAGAGCAGGAAAGAGGGCATGGAAATTTGAGACGAAGCTTAGGGAGGGAAAGGGCGGGGAGTTGGCGAGAAAGTGTTTCATGGAGGTAGAAGAGAGGAGAGGGAGGGCGATCGAATTAACGAGATGGGAAGAAGAAAGGAGGGAGTTCTTTAATGATAGAGAAAGAGAAGACGGGAATGGAGTAAACTATGAAGAATTGGAAAAAAGGGAGAGGGAAAGACAAATAATAAAAAGATGGAGGGCGATTGAGGAATCAAAATACAATAAATGGTATAAGTTGATAAAAAAGGAAGGGGTGCCAAAGTATTTAGAAAAGGGATGGGGAGAAAGAAGGTGGACCAGAGTAGCAAGATTTAGACTAGGAAACGAGGTAAGGGAGGGGATGTACTGGAAGAAAGAAGAGAACAGAAAGTGTGTAATATGTGAATGGGAGGAGGAAACATGGGGGCATGTATGGGAAGGATGTAGGAGAGGAATGGAAGATAAAGGAAGCTGGCAAGAAAATGTGGTTAAGATTCTAGGGGAAGATGGATTAGGAGAAGAATGGATGAAGGAGTTGGAGAGTGCTAGAGGAGCGGATGAGGGAGAATGAAAGAATGCACGTGAAAAAGCTAAGTGGAGATATAAAAAATTGAAAGAAAAAGGAAACGGAAGTCGCTTAGATTAGAAGCGTAAAAATTGTAAGTAATGGTAAAGTAAAAGTTAAGAAGACTAAGAAGCGTTTGCGTTCTCATGCTCTCTCTCTCTCTCTTTCGCTTGCACTCTCGCTTTCGTCCGCTCGCTCGCTTGCTAATAAGTCCTAAATTGCGCTATTGCAGGAAATAGAAATAAGGAACTAGATATAAGACTTTATGTAAATAGTTGTAAATAATTTTATATATAGAAAGGATAAGATTGTAAAAAAAATATAGATTTAAACGAAAAGATTGTAAGGAATGGAAGTCATGTAAACCCTTAGGGGACACATTATGAATAAAGAAGAAGTAAACATCCTGATCATGTTTGGTTTGAATTAAATTCACTTAAGCTTATAATTCGTTGAAATTTACAATAAATTTTACAATAAATGCTTATTTGTGTTTTAGAAAAAAGTTCGTTTTTCTATTATAAAATTTTAAAAATTGAATTTATTATTCAACTTTTGGTTGAAAAAATGATATTTTTCTGTTGAAAATTCATCTTATGAAGATTTATAATTCACTTGAAAATCCATGACTTTGTTGGGAAATGTAACTTTTTAAATAAAAATTGTTTTTTTTTTGTGGAAAATAATTTTTTTAACTGAAAATTTAACTTATTCCAATTAAATATTCCATAGTTTCAGTTGAAAATTTATCCAGTTTTTTGAACAATAATTTTTTTATCTTAAAATTTTATTATTTAAGTTTTTATTGACAATTTTTTTTTCAAAATCAAATTTTTTTTAAATTTTTGGTAAAAGAATTATATTTTTTTTTTAAATAAAAATTCAACTCGTTAGTGAAAAGTGTTTAGAAACGAAAAAATATAAACTGAAAATTAATAAAATAAAATTGTTACTAACATCACTTCGATTTTTCAGAATATGTAGATGAAAATTTATGTAATTTTTAGAAAATTCAACTATTCGGATGAAAATATATGTATAATATTTTGTTAAAAAAGCGCCTTCTATTTAAAAAATCCGCCCGCTTCGTGGACACCTTCTCAGAGCGCGCTACGCGCGCGGCTCGATTCGCTCGCTAGCTTGAGCCTTGACGATTACATTCTCATTGCGATAATCGAGCTTCGCGCTTAACAGTTAGGTTATACAGGCTATAATTTTTTTAATTTTGGGCTAATCGAAAAAATCGGCTACAATAGTTTTGAAATATATTTGGTATCTAGTGTATGTAATTAATCTCTCCCTTTTACGGGTTTGAGGGCCTCCACTCCCTGTACATATATTTACAATTTCATCCTTAGTCTAACTTAACTACTACTTATATTCTACTCTTTCGCATTACGTAGGATAGCAATAGTAACATTAGTGACATTAATTCTTAAAATGAGCGAGATTCCAGGGCTTCCGTTTCCCCTAGACATAAAAAGAATGCATTTTCTACAATATTGAAAACAATTTTAGCTTTTACTGTCCATTTTCAGGATCACCCGCTTGGCTCTGCCCTACTCCCTTGCTTTCCCTTACTTCTTCCAATTTTTTCATCCACAACACTCCCTGTCCACTACCATCCAAGATCCATCTTACACACTCATCCACCACATCTGCATGCTTACACACTATCCAATATCTGCATGCTCTCACTCCTTTTTCCATTCTGAACCGTACAACCCTACTCAATTTTTCTTCCTTTTTTATTGTTTGCAGATATTCTCCTTCCGTCAACCCTTTGACCATCATATACCATCTATTGTACCTTGAACCTATAATCTTTGTCCATCTCTCTTCTTCTTGTTTAACTAATAGCTCTAACTCTATGTCCTGCCACTCCATAACCCCTTTTCGAATATTACACACTCTTCTCATTTTTCTCCTTCCTTCCTCCTATTTTGAATTTCCCACATTAACTCTCGCTTCATTGTTCCGAATTTCCGCGAAACATGCTTGTCCAATTCTACTTTCCTCTCCCCTTTTTGGCTTCTCTTCAAACCTCCAGGCTCTCTGAATTTGTCTATTAACCATATTTTCTCTTCCTAATTCTTCTTTTAACATATATCCTGGGCAACTCCAGCTAACCCCTATTACCCACCTCAGAAATCGCTCATGCATGCTCTCTACTTTCCTATGTTCCTTCCATCTTCAGATCTCCACACCATAACAATACCGCCCACACCAACGCATCAAACAACCAGGCCCTCAATCTCCAATCGTTCTTGAACCTTCTCTTTCCTATACCCCATACTTGGCCCATTACTTTACTCGCACATTCAATTCTTTTCGTCACTTGCAGCTCGTTTCCCCCTTCTGCCTCAAACCAAAAATCTAGGTAACAGAACTCCTGCAAAATTTACACTTTTTGTCCGTTCGTCTTCCAAACGTAATTTATTTTGCTCTTTCTATTTCTGAAACACATCACCTTTGTCTTATCTACGTTCACCGTCAGCTTTTTTGTTCCCACATACTCTTCGAAGATTCTCATCATTAGGTTCATCCCCTTCTCCTCGTCTGCTAATAGAACTACATCGTCCGCGTATGCTAGAGAGTATAGTTTGCTATTACCCAAAACCGTTCCTCCTTCCCCTTCCCCCTTTCGCTTTTCCTCTAAGTTTGCCAGTAGGATACTAAATAGTAATGGACTCAACGTGCAACCTTGCCTTAGATCTCGGCCTGTCCAGAAAACCTACCCTTTTTTCTTTCCTATTTTCACCCTAATCCTAGTTTCAGTAAAAATTTCCTTTATCCTCTCCTCCAACTTTTCCTCGATACCCCTCTCTTTCATTGCCTGCCATAGTACTTTTCTGTTCACTGAGTCAAACGCGGCTTTGAAATCTACGAACAAAGCGACTAGTTTCCCTTTCTTTCTCCCCAAATTTCTGTTCAATAAACAGTTGAGTACGTAGATGTCTTCTATAGTTCCCATCCCTTTTCTAAATCCCGTCTGATTATATGGGATACTTTTTTTTTGTTCTACCTGACTCTCCAACCTTTTTCGTAAAATTTCTGGATATATTTTATAGCCGACTGACATGAGAGTGATCCCTCTGTATTCCTCTACCTTCTTTCCTTCCCCTTTCTTGACATGCAGTACCACCAGTTCCGTCGTCCACTCTTCCGGCCAACCTTCTCCTTTCCAGACCTTGTTGCAGATCTTTCACATCCCATCCCTAATCCCTTCTCCTCCATACTTGATCGCTTTGTTCTCCATCCCATCTTCTCCTGTCACCTTGTTTCTTTTTAACCTATCTATTGCCTCATCCACTTCTTCTCTTGTTATCTCGTTTCCTTCCTCCATTTCTCTTTGGACTATCCTACACTTTTGCCCTTTGATCTTATTTCGCTCTCCCCCTAATAGACCCTTAAAATAATCCGTCAATTTCTCCATTTCTATTTCTTCGTTAACGCCCTTCCTTTCCCATCTATCCCTATTTATCACATGCCACACCCTACCTTCTTTGATCGCTTTTTCTACTTCCGCTTTATATTCTTCTTTTCCCCTTTGTCTTTTTCTTTCCAGCATCTTCTCATGATCCTTTTTCCTCCTGTTATACTCCTCCTTCTCTATTTCCCCTTTTTTCCATTTGCTCATACACTCTTTTATTCTCTCTTTACTCTCCCAGCATTCCTCGTCCCACCAGCCTCTCTTTCGCCCTACTCTCTCTTCAATAGTACACAGCCTATCCTTTACCTTTTCAATGGACCCCTTCAACCTTTCAATTAACGAGTCTATTCCCTCCTCTCTTTCATACATAACCTTCTCCTTTTCCATCTTTTGTTTATACTCTTTTAATTTATCTACCCCCCAGACTCCCATTTTCGTGTTTCTTACGCACCCTTTTTTCATTTCTCCCTCTGCCGCGCATACTGATGCCTCTTTCTAGTGTAGCTATGACCGGGAAGTGCTCGGACCCTATCTAATTCCCTACCTTCATACTCCCTATCATATGCCGCATTCTTTCTTTAACCAAGATGTAATCTATTTCTGTTGCTCCCTTTCCTATGAATGTGATCTCCCCTTCCTCTTATCCTTTCGTAGTTCCATTGCATATAAACTATCCTGTTTCTCCTATCATGTCTAGTAACTTCCTCCCCTCCCTGTCCGTCTCTCTATGTTTGGAGTGCCTTATATATGCCTCCTTTTCTTCATCCCATAACCCTCCTCCTTGTTCGCCAGTCCATGTATTTAAGTCGACGCCTATTAAATCCAATTCTTCCTTCTTTTCCTCCATCCACCTCCTTATTACTCTCCAGCCTTCCTCTTCCCCTCTTCTTCTGTATACACACACCACCGCTATTTCTACTTTCCCAATTATAATTTTTCTTACTATTGTTCCATCCTTTTCCTCCATGTTCCCATCTTTTCTCCCTTTTACTGCTAATTCTTTTTTCACCCTTAATACCATGCCGCCCATCCCTCTCCCTTTAACGTGTTCTTTTCTTGCTTCTTGCATTGTCCACACATACCCTTTCGGTAACAGCTTTTTTATTCCCTTCCAGTCCTTCTCATCTGCCCAAGTTTCACTCATCATAATAACATCCCATTTTTCCAACTCCTCAAAAAATCCGTTATTCTTGTTCTTCAAACCTGACAAATTCCAGAAAGCTTTTTTCACGTTTCTCACTTCCCTTCCCTCTTCTTTCCTGTGACTTTGTTTCCCCTTTGCCGTTTGGAAACCCCTCTTATTTATTTCTAGACTCTTTTACGTCTCCCTTCTCCCTACCTTTCGCAAGACTATTTCCTTTTTTCCTTAATTCTTCTCATTCTTCATCTCAGCACCATTCCTCCCCATTTATCCATAACCTGTCTCTCCTTATCCACACCATATAGCCCTTTTTCCTCTCTACCCAAGCCCTCTGCTCTATTTGCCATCTCCTTTTCCTCTCCCTCCATGTCAAATCTTCTTCAATTCTTTCCCTTCTTCCTCTCAATAATTTTTTTCCCTCCATAATTTTCTTTTTCTCCTCCTCACTCTCCACTTTTACTAGAAACAATCCTTCCTTTGTCCCTCTTATTCTCTTGACACCTTCTACCCTAACCTGCACTCTAATGTCTCGCAAAAGATTTTATATTTCCACTTCTCCTGTTTCGCTCTCCACTTTTAATACCTTAACTACTATATTATTTTTCCTCTTTGCCCTTTCTTCCCCTTCTAATCTTCTTTCAATCTCACTGAGTCTTTTCTTTAACCTTTCATTCTCACTTCGGACGTTCTTTTCATTCCCTTGAACTATTTCCTCATTTTCTGTTTTTCCCCCTTATGCTCATTCCTAATTTCTAGACTGGATACCCGCTCTTCTAACTGTTTTATTTCTCTAGATCTGTGTTCGTCAACCTCTCTCTGTCTATTCTCAATGCTCTCTAGCTTACCCCAAACCTTGTCTTTCTCCTCCTTCCAGCGTTTATCCCATTCTTCGCATTTTTCTCTGACCTTTTTCACTTCCCCCCTTACATCGTTTCCCTGCCTATTCATATCCCTATTCATGTCATCCAATCTCTTTTTGTTTCCTCTCCAAACCCTTTAATGAGAGCTTCCAATTTTTCAAACATCCCTCCATCCCTCTCTGGTGTTTTCCGTTTAATTCTAACTCTCTTGTTATCCTGATCCCTTTCTACCTCATCTTTCCCAGTCACTCTATTCCTATTTCCCCCCTTTACTGCTATTCGCGCTTGCCTTTTTTTGCTATTCGTCCAGACATCTGTTCGAACCCGCGTTGCCTAGCTTATTAAGGCGTTGTAAATTTGAGGGCCTTCCAAGTTGCTTGCCCGTACCTGAGTCCGTTACCCTCCCCACACGGGTCGACTTCTCGGCACTTTCATCACCGCTGCTGTCACTGCGATAAACGTCACCCGCCCCTCCACTGCCAATGATTTCAGCAACGTCAGCTGTTGCTGCCAATACGGTTTTCTGCTCTGTGTGATCGTCTAGTAACTGTTGCCCTCTGGTGCCAGTTTGTGGACTTCGCATCGTCGGCATCCTACCTTACCCAAAACTCCGTGACGTTTCGCGCCTTTATCACCCACCTCTTGTCCCCCTGACCAAGCAACTATTTTCCACTCCTAACCTCAAAAACTTCACACACTCCAAATTTTCACTTCAAACCACTCACTTTCACCCTTCACACCTTTGCCTTCACTCACTCTTCCTCCTTTACACTCGATCTCCGCACTCTCTGCCTTTTCTGTATCCACTCACCCTTATTCCCTTCACCAAAGCCAAAAATACACCACTTGACAAAAAAGAGTTCTTTCGCGATCGGTATCGGAAACGGAAGCCATTTGGTATCTAGTGAAAATTTTGAATGAGATTTTTGGATCTATAAAAAAAAAATAATTTTTTATATTTTTTGAAAATTTCCAAATTTTTTCTTCAGAAGCGTATCAAATGCGGACTCGATTGGACAAATCCTTCAAAAGTTAGCGTGGCTACAACATTCAGGCAACCATTCACACAGGCACACAGACAGACACCTATAGAAAAATCGTATTTTTTGCTTATTTGTTTTAGTTTTCTTTTTTGCTTATTAAACTATTTTTTATTTAAAATACAAATTTTTTAAAAATATTTGGTATTACATTTGTTGTTAAAAATGAGTATTTCCAGGTTGAAAATGAAAATATTTGATAGAAAATTCATTTTTTTTTTAAATTAATTTCTCTCGACTGGTATTTAAACTATTCGATTTTAGCTCGAAAATTTATCGTTTAAACTTGTAAACTAATGTATTTTCTACAAAAATCGTATTTATTGGTAGAAAATCCATTTTGTTTAAATCTGTTTTAATTAAAAATTCCAAACAGTCAATGTTTATTCCAAGATAGGAAGCTTTACACAACGTATATCAATTTTCAACGGAAGAGATGCAATTTTAAATAAAATGTTGAAATTTTAACAACAAAAATGAATATTTCAGAAAGTAATTTAGTTTTTAACCCAAGAAAATTAATTTAAAAAAAAAAAACAATTAATTTTCACAATATTAAATTTTTAATAAAATATTTAAATTCCCAGGCAACAAAAATTCACTTGTAATTTAAAAAATAAAAATTGTCAACTGAAAATATGAATCTTAAACCCAAAAATTAATTTTGAACAAACTATTTCATTCCAAAAATATGAATTTTCTATTAAAAAATATAATGCTTGATATTTCAACAAACAAATTTTTTAGTTTAAATGAAAAACAGTTCAGTTTAACTAAAACAGAAGAATTTTCCACAAAGCACATCAATCTTCTAAATAAAAAAAAATAAAACAGATTAATTTTCAACCAAAAAGTTGCATTTTTAATGAAAATATGGATTTTCTACAAAAAATAAAAACGGATTTTCGACAAAATGCATACATTTTTATTCAAATGGTTGAATTTTCAACCAAAAATATTAACTTTCTAACGAAAAATATGATTCTTTTAGCAATTATTCAAATTTATAGTCTCTAAAAGATCACTTCTTAACAAAAAATGGAATTTCAATATTCATTTTTTAAAAATTACAATTTAGGGAAGCAAATATTCTACGGAATAGTTTAATTTTTAACCGAATGGTTGATTTTTCTGCCAAAGGACCCCGCACTAAATGTATGGGAAAAATCTAGATGGATAGTGGAATCCAGAAATGGCCACTTAAAGTCCATTTTCAAGTTCTTCTAGAAAACCATTCCGATGGCTCATGTACACAATCTAAGGGACTTCTTTCGTATTGCTGGTGCCATAATTAATCGATACCATCCTGTTATCGAGATGCAAGGCGCTACAGCAGAGCTTGCAAGAGAATATATAGCGAGAGCTCGTGAGCCAAATATTGTGCAAGCGCGGGTAGAAGTGGACAATATGCGCTACGGAAATTCAAATTGGAATCGCCTGCATGAACTTCAAGTACCACAATTTCCTCGCCTTACATTGGAAGAAATACGCGATATAACAATTGGCGTGTATTAAATATAACTTGCCCCATCTTACGTTCAAGACAAGCTGCAGCGAGAAGAAGATGAGGAGTTTCAACTAGATACGCGACTTAATGAACTTGGTTTGATCAGAGTACGAGTATTATCTCATTTCCGAAATGCGACAAGGTACCAGCTGTGGATAGCGTTCAATGAGATCGATGACATAGGACCAGACAATAACGAAACGCTTCCCGGTTATTACTGCACATGTAAGTCAGGGGCCAGAACTCTTGGCATTGCGCACATATTGCAAGCGTTTTTTGGGTACCATTTCTACCTTTAAAGAAGTGATTAATTCGTAAAGTTAAAATCTTGGGCGCTTAGCGTTTGATCGTTTTGAGAAGCGCGCTATATGAGTCAACGGTGTAGGCGAAAATATAACAGACCACGATCTGAACCGTGATTTCTATGTTGACATCGCGTTTGTAACAAAATCTGTTGTAATTCGTTTTATTCACTAAGTTTTATGTCCTAAGGACATCTGGATGTGGTAGAGCTAAATCAAACGTTCTTCGGATATACAAGTATGCTTTTGGAGAAAAAAAGTGGACCGTCAATGCTTATGCGCGTAAAGCAGGAGGATATTTTTCGCGAGTTAGTGTTCCTCTTTTCTTTCGATTCTGAAGCATGCGATTAAAAAGTTATAGCGGAGCATCTTCATTAGCCGAGAGACAATCGTACGCGGCATCAGGCAGTATTTTTTCCCCCTTCAAATCATCTGTCACGTCCAGCAAAAAGTTTAGCTTTTTTTGAGAAGTCTCAGTTGCTGTCTCGTTATTTTGAATTTCATCTGCGTCGAGTCCAGTTTTGATTGAATGATGTCCAATCGCTTCTTGGCGCTACGCGGGGAGTTGTCGTAACGATGATCGTGCAGAACCTTAGAGCGTGGTGTTGCAACTCCAGAAATGTTCCGAATTTCCTTCTTCGGTGTAGTGTAATTATTACACGCACCGATCGCTGCAATAAGAAATGTTATTAGATACTAAACACTTCACTTCTGAACCAGAAAATTGTACTTTAATACGACGAACATAAAATTTTTACTAAAAAAAGATAAAGTTTTATACGGAAAATAGAATTCATCTCTTTTCAGAAGAAATTTCATGTTTGCTGGATTGAAATGAAATTTACTGGTTCAAAAGTGAACAATTTTTTTGAGAACTTATTATTGGGTTGAAATTTCATTTTAATTCAAGAAACGTGAAATTTTTAGTAAAGAAGGATGAAGTTTCACAGAGAAAATAGAAATTGGAATAAACAGTATTAAAATTTTAATAAATAACCTTTTCAGGAAATTTAAATTTTAAATCATTCGTCAATTTTTTATAAAAACCTGCAAGTTTTAAACGAAAAGGATGAGTTGTCGATACAATTGTTCACGTTGCAACCAGCAGAAAAACTTATCCTTTTCATTTAAAACTTTTAGGCTTTCACATAAAGAATTACTAATGGCTTAAAATTTATACAGTATATAGTACTATATAGTATAACATTGAGGTCTTTAATATTATTAATTTTTTTATTAGCTACATTAATAATTTTAACAAACAATAATTTTTTTCCAACTTCAAAAAATAATAAAATCAATAATATAAGCAAAGTAAATCACAAAAATATAAAGTTCGAACTGCTTTCAAAATGTATCTCAAAATTAAATTTTATTCATATTAAACTACATATTTTCATGACTTTTTCATTTTTTTAATAATTAGTAATAGTTACTCTTACTTTTTTATATATTTTTTTTCTTTGTTTATTTGGAAACAGCATCAAGTTTTTAATTATTTTTGCTTTTTCTCAATGCAATTCAATGAAAAAGACAGACCTACTTTTTGTGGCGCCATCTGTTGGATTAGTTTAACCGACAATTCCCCTCCGAATCGTAAGAAAACAGAAAAGTGGGGGAAATACATGGGGCTGGTTCGGGTACATTTTCGAAAAATGATAATGATTGAAGTACATCGTGCACATTATTTGAAAACAGATAAAATAAAGAGAGGAATGAAGATATAGTGGAACCTTTCTGTAAAGTGATCTGACCAAGTAATACCTCTATTATTTAGTGAACTGTCACTTATATAATATAAAGAACCCTCAATCGTGAAAACTAAAAAGGAAAACAATAGCAAAAATTAATATAAAAAAGTATACTTGCAGTATCCCTATCCCAAATTGAACGCACAACGTTTTATACAATTAAAAGCACAAAATTATTTATACTTACGTATATTTTCTTTATTGCTCGAGATCTCATTACAATTTTCACCAACACTCTCTTCCAAATTACACAAGCCTCCAGGTAACTTGGCGGAGTTTGCTACATACAGAAAGAAACGGGAATTAATTAAAAAAGTGTACAAGTAAATGCATAATAACTGTGCTTACGTACACGTTAAATGTTTGTATTAGAAGAATTAGAGAAGGAAGTTACTTCCTTACCTGTCGTACTATTCATTTCCGAAATGTCCCTATGCGGTTCAAGCGTAATTTTTGTACAAATCGTATGCAATGCTCCTGATTTCAAACGTTTCCTCACTCTCGAATCATAAGAACAGAAGCTGTCTTCTATAAAGTGATCAGAGCACAACACATTATACGAGGCAGGTATCCAGCCTCCCCAGCCTATTATCTTCACCCATTCTTGGCACAGTGTTTTATCTCGTGGAAATCTACATAATCAATTATTAAAATTAAATAGCAATCTTGCCTTTACAATCAAAAACCATATTCTTGCATATTATGAACTTCCAAATGTATGAATGTACATAGGTTAGAAATAAGAATAGAGGTTATGTTTACTTACCTGTGTAAAGTCACATTTTCGTGCATTTGCAATTTTCCACAAATTACACATCTCCCCATGCTCTGAATTAAAATTGTAAATGTCACTTTTATTAATTAATACACTACAGAACAACGACATTATTACGCATGCTCTAAACCGAGGTTCACAGGATGACAACTACTATCGGCGAGAAAATTCGAGTACTCTGGCTATGGCGCTGAATAAGTATGTGGAGAAAAAATGGTAGGTTAACGATAGAGGTATCATTTTAAAGGTGCAAATGTTGTACATTAATGAGCCGAAAAGTAATATTCGAAAAAATTATTTGTAGCTTACAGATCTGAAAATACGATGAAAAGTGAGGAAATTTGTTAGCTTTTATAAACAGTGAACTTTGAAGCATAGTTTTTTGTTGAAAAAATAATGGGAAAAATCTGAAAAAATTCATGGTGGTACATTAAACAAATTTGAACAGATTGCCGTCGAAAAATTTGCAAAATATAAATAATTGTTCGTTTTTTGTGAATAAATATGCGAACACACTATCTTCAGTTCTAATGAAGATAATGAAGTGATTGAAATTGGAGGTAGTTAGTTGAACTATTTGTAATAATTTACAATTTGAAGGAAGTATGTGCTACTTGTTGTCTTCGTACAAATTCCGATATTTGAAGTCAGTTTTTTATATAGGAAAGCAAGTGCGAGAGCCCAGCGTGATGCCGTTTTTTCAAGGGATCGGCCTCGGTTTTCCTCAGCCCGACCTACCTAACTTGTGCCTCCGAGCCTCACTCTGGCCTTCAAACCCATTCCCTGTGTTGAGGAAAACCGAGACCGATCCCCTGAAAAAACGGCACCACGCTCGGCTCTCGCACTTGCTTTCCTATATAAAAAACTGACTTCAAATATCGGAATTTGTACGAAGATAACAAGTAGCACATACTTCCTTCAAATTGTTAATTATTACAGATAGTTCAACTAACTACTTCCAATTTAAATCACTTCATTATCTTCTTCAGAACTGAAGATAGTGCGTTCGCATATTTATTCACAAAAAACGAACAATTATTTATATTTTGCAAATTTTTCGACGGCAATCTGTTCAAATTTGTTTAATGTACCACCATGAATTTTTTCAGATTTTTCCTATTATTTTTTCAACCAAAAACTATGCTTCAAAGTTCACTGTTTATAAAAGCTATCAAATTTCCCCACTTTTCATCGTATTTTCAGATCTGTAAGCTACAAATAATTTTTTCGAATATTACTTTTCGGCTCATTAACGTACAACATTTGCACATTTAAAATGATACCTCTTTCATTAATCTACCATGTTTTCTTCACATACTTATTCAACGTCAAAGCCAGAGGACTAGAATTTTCTCGCTGATAGTATATACTGAGGTTATGTTCCTGTAAATATTGTCAATTGAGTTTGTCAATGTACGTGCTTATTTATCTCTGTGTGTTTTGTACAGAATTAAGTTGACAAATTGTGACCTAGAAAGTATGGGTAAGTAATACAGATTTAATTGTAATCGTTAAATGATATAAAATGAGCAGATTGAATAATGTGACAGTATAATTTTAGGTGATAAGTTGTTGTGGTTGTCAAGTAATGTCACTCACTCGCACACTTCTCGCAGAAGAAAAGGAGATAACAAATGACAGTGCGCATGTCCCTTCCTTGCGAGCATTGTGTTTAAACTCAATAAATGTACAATTACCGCAGTCAGAACGTATGTACGGAGATCGGTCTCCTTATTATTACTCCGTGGAAAATATAAACATGTGGGCGCTGCCATGTTTGTCGCGGGACATCAAAAGATGGCGGACATCCCCCTCTATTGCAACAACCCCGCAATGGCATGCCTAGTCCCTTGTTCCCTGTGTCCATGCGGTGAAGGAAATACAACAGTTCGCTCACTACCACTAGAACTACTAGTGTCACTAAATCTGTCCTCTTTCTTTATTTCACTTGTCTCACTCGACATCAAAGTTTAACAGTTCAAAGCACTACCAGCAGGCACCGTTGACTCAGTGCTAAGTTCGTGGCAGCGTAAAGTAAGCGAAGCGCTGCGTACAAGCAAGAGAACCACAATTTCGGGCGCATGCGTTAGTGAATATATATGTACACGTTGTGTGTTTTAAATTTGCAGTTAAAATCAAAACTATATAAAATTTGAATGTACTTTGAAAAAATTAATGTTAAATGAAGCACAGGTGACATAAAATTGTACATAAAATAATATTGTACCCATTGAGAAAGCCATATTACATTATTGGACATTAATCCTTTCTAAAATGAATAAATTGAAAATGCTTCACATGTAGTTCAAGAAGTATTTTATTACAGAAAACGTTTTCTCTGAAGTCGAAATACACTGCAGTGTCGAAAATACTTAAAATCATGTACAATATGAAACTAAATTATCTAAAATAATTCTTAATATTATTAATACATGTTATACTTGTACAATATGAAATTTCGTAACTTTGGCTTTTATGAACCAAGAAGATAAAAGGTGGGAATGATTACATAAAGCTTCGTATTTATGTTTTAATACAAATATATATGATTAAAATATATCTAGCTTTTAAATGAAGTCTCGTTGTCAACATGAATGGAGATAAAATCACATTGATTTTTATTACAAACTTATAATTAAATTTATATCTAATTTTAAAAAGAACTCTGGTTGCAGTCATTAATAAACATTAATTTACATTAATGTTATATTACAAATATATTATTAAAATATTTGCCAATTCAGCCAGAAAAGAGGAAAGTATGTTTTTACTTAAAAGAATACTCACTGCCATTTACGTATTCCGAGCCCTTTATGCTTTTCGCATTTTGAATAAGCTGATTCATGACAGATTCGTTCTTGCGCCTTCGCACACCGTCGCGATGACGTTGAACCCAGCCTCTTTCAAAGCTTTTAGAACTTCTGTTATGCAGTTTCAATACTCCTGATCATAAACACGAGCGCATGATCTACAAATTTCTTGGTGCGCAACAAACCCCAATCCTCAAAACCAAAAATTTTATCAGCTCTCTGGTCGTCTTCAAGTCCAAGGCCCAACAGCAATTCGTCCCACACCAGAGCTGCCAGATCGTGGATGGAAATTACCCCCACCATACCTACCGTTTGGGAGCCGCAAAACAGAAAGTGCATGATAACCACTGTGAGTTCGTATGTAAGCCGAAAATGCACGATTCGACCTCGGAGTTCTGCTGTACGATGATTGCCGATCTGAAGGCTTCGGAAGATTTCGGTGGTC
>NC_046661.1:12933727-12936551 GCF_010883055.1 Belonocnema kinseyi | reverse complement strand
CATTAAAAAAGTTGTTTCTTTGGTATAAATATTTGATTATTTCAATTTAAAAAAATAATTTGTCAAAGAACAATGTTTTCCACACTTGTTTATCTCGAAATGACTTTTTATAATACTTTTTTAAAAATTAAAAATATGATTTTTCGAGAACATTTTTTGTTATAATTTAAAAAAGACTGTACCGAAAACCTGGATCAAGCTTCAGATCTGAAAAACTTCAGCGATACATACATGTCAAACTTTTCTAACCTCAAAAAATCTTTCTACTGCTTTTCCGTCATATTTTACGAAGAATGAGAAAACAAGCATTCGACTACGTAGTACGATGAGGGCAGCACCTCGATAGGGCAGAAAATGTGATGTCCTATATATCCTATATATATATATATATATATATATAATTCCCCACTCCGACGCCCCGCACCGCAGCTACGTTTAAAATATCTTTAACCGGAATCACAGACAGTGTAAGACAGCGGCTGAAGGAAGCAGGTCTAATGGCGAAAACGGAGAAAGAGTTGGCAGCAGCCGTATGCATCGCCCGTGTATGTGTATGCGGTAGTTGTTATTTTACATGACATAGGAAACAAGGGACTAGGCATGCCATTGCGGGGGTGATGCAATGAGGGGGAGGTCCGCCACCTTTTGATGTCCCGCGACAAACATGGCAGCGCCCACATGTTTATATTTTCATGCACAGTTTGTCGGCCAAAATGCTCATGCACATAATCAAATTCATTGAGAATTTACCTTTTTTTTAGAAAATTTAACTACTTGCGGTTAGAAGCTGAACTCTTTTGTTAAAAATTTATTTTGTTGGAAGATTGATCATTTTAATTGAAAATTGATCTCTTTTCAAAAATGTAACTAGTTTGCCGAAAATCAATTATTTATCTAAAAATTTTAATATTTCCGAATCAAATTTAACTATTTCGGGTGAAAAATTGACCTTTTCTAGTTAAAAATTCAACAATTTAGATGTAAATTCGTCTTTTTAAATTAAAATTTATTTATTTCGTGAACAATTCGCGTATGTTGTTAAAAAATCGACTGTTTTGGTAGAAAATGAGATTTTTTTAAAAGTTCATCTTCTTATTTAAAAGTTCTTCTTTTTCATTGAGAATTTAAGTATTTACCAGTATAATATTCATCATTTTAGTGAAAAATTCATCTTTTAGTGTACACATAAATTTACTTAGTTGAAAAATAAATTCGTTTGTTGAAAATTAATTTTTTTAAATTGAAGATTCATCATTTTTATTTAAAGTTCATTTTTTGGTTGAACATTCATTTTCAGACAGAGAGTTTATTTAATCAATTTTTGTTTGGAGAATGGTATTTTTAGTTTAAAATTCGTCTTTTTTGGTTCAACATTGATTTTGTTAACTTGAAACTTAATTATTTAAGTTTTGATTAACAATTTATTTATTTTCGTAAAACAAATTTTGTTGTTGTTGAAAGTTTAACTGTTTCAGTTGAAGCTTCATTGTTCAGTTAAAAACTCATATCTTTGTTAAAAATTTAACTGTTTCAGTTGATGATTCACCATTTTAGTTGAAAATTCATCAGTTAAGATGAAAGTTACTTTTTTTACTAAAAATGTAACTAGTTCATATTCTGTTAAAAAATTTTTTTTCTAGTTTAAAACTTAAATACCATATTTTAGTCGAAAATTCTTCTGCTTGGTTTAAAATTCCACGAGTTTTGTTATAGATGATTTTCTTTCATCAGTATAAACGTTTTTTTTTATACCTCTAAAATATTTTCAAAACAAATTTTTAACTACATGTGAGTGATTATAAATATGCGTGATCTTTCGTACGGAATCTTTTTTTTTTTATTAATAACTGATTTAGATTATTAAAAACCATGTAGTTAAACAAAATAAAGGTAGAAAAATAATAAAAAACGAAATTAACGTACAGACGACATTAAAATTCCGCCTAGGCCTTTAATTTCTGCATTTCAAATAATGTCACTTTCCCAAAAGTGTTGTTCACAAACTGTATTTATTTCATCTCTGCGAATAGCCTGCTGCCATCGTTTAATTTCTTTGGGATCTTTTGGTAGAAGAAAAAAATGAAACTTCTCGGAATTGCTGGTATAGACAGACGTACAACCCGGAGCTACACATTTTAATCCCATTATTTCACACTAGCAATTAGAAAAAACTGTCAACACAATAAATAATTTACTCGGCTACAAGTTCTTATAATTTAATCTTTCAATTTTACACATTTTTCTCAAATAAATCACTTTTAATAGGAAACTTATCGGTTTTGCCAAAACAAAACAATGCGAAATATGTAAAAAACAGGCTTACCTGATCGGAGCATCATCTAGTGGATTTATTTGAACTACGATACCGCTCCGGATGCTAAGAGAACAGAAAAGTGGCAGTAATGCATGGGGCTGGGTGACAGTCATATTAATGTGGGACCATGGACATGGGAAACACGGGACTAAGCTTGCCTTCCTAACTTGTTCGAGCGGGGTTGAATCCACGGGAGGGGGGAGAATTCTATAAGTGGGGAGAGCCGCCATCTTACGATATGCCATTTGATTATGCGCACGAGCATTTTTGCCGACAAACTGTGCATGAAAATGTAAACATGTGGGCGCTGCCATGTGTGTCGCGAGGCATCAAAAGGTGGCGGACCTCTCCCCTCCTTGCATCACCCCGGCAATCGCATGCCTAGTCCCTTGTTTCCTATTCCATGTGTGGGACAGAGCTGCCAGATCGTGGATGGAAATTACCCCCACCATACCTACCGTTTGGGAGCCGCAAAACAGAAAGTGCATGATTACCACTGTGAGTTCGTAT
>NC_046661.1:12930878-12933627 GCF_010883055.1 Belonocnema kinseyi | reverse complement strand
TACCGAGTCGGAAAGTTTATTTTTCGGGATATTTCAGCCGTCCCCATAGAATTACAGAAAATTTGCTCTAATTATAATCTCGGCGCTCGATCTTGTTAATTTATTCCTACAGTATTAATAAAGAAAAATTGTATGGAAATTTTTGATATCACAAAGTTAAAGATAATCACAATTAAAATTTTAAAAATTCGCTGTACATTCAATTTTTATTCTTGAAACTTGGCGATTTTTTTCTAATCCATTTCAGTCACTGGTAGGCTTTTTTGACATCTAGGTATGTAAAAAAGGTAAACTTCAGAAAATTTAAAAACTAATTTAAGAACTATTTATACCCTTTTAAGATACCAATACAATTTACACAACACTAATTTAAAATTTGCAAATTTTTAGTCCTTCAGTTTAAGAACTTGAATTTTAACGTTAAAATTGCTTCATTTTCAGAATATAGCCTTACTGTTTGAATTTTCAGAATTTTCGTTATAAGTTATAGGTTAGGTCAAAAATAACATTCTGGGATTTGAAATTGTTGCAACACGAAAAAGTTTTAACTTAAAATTTAAAAATGCGAAAATACACCATTTTCCATGTTCATTTGAAATCCAGTGAGTCACTTTCTTTCGATTCTTTTGAAAGTCGATGTTTTGCTTTCAGTTTTCTTTTTAAAATATACCTTGAATTCAACGCATTTCAAATTAAATGTTCGCAGCTGCATTTAGACTGAATTATACAAAGGTTTTTTGTTTTAAATATAAATTAATTAAAACATTTTATTTATTTTTCACAATTGTAATTTATAACTTCTAAAATGGAATAATTGTAGCTCAAACATGAAAAAGTATAGACTAATTTCAAATTTAAAGAGGTTCTATCACATATATTGAACTATTAAAACCTCTGATCTTTTTTATGGTTTTTAAAACTTTTAAAAACTTCCGTTAACAATTTTGGTTGTGATTTCTTAAAAAAAGAATAAATGCTATTTAGTCTCCAGAACAGAAATTTCACAAATATTTAAACCCTTAATAGTTGAGACATTTTAAATTTGTAGTCTTCACAGCATATTGAATAATTTCAAATTTAAAGCTATTTGAATTTGTCATCTGAATTTTTAAATTGAAAGTGTTCGATAATTTTAGATTGAAACCTCTCAAATTATTTAGTTACAAATTAAAATCGTACAACTTTAAGTTTTATTTATTTTTTTATCATTTGTCACCCCTCCCCCATCCCATTTATTTTTTTTTATAATAAAATAACGCCCGATTTTTGTAAAAATTAACAAATATATATTAAAGCTTCACTCAAGGTAATTTTTGTTCAAAAAGCTTGTTCCTGAATAAATTAACTCTTATTGTTTCCGATTTCGTTCTGTTACTTAGGGATTGTGTTTTTCATAGAAATAAATGATATGTGGTTTTTTCACGTTTATAAAATTATAATTGAAGGTCACTCGGGGTAATTTTCTGTGAAAAATATTGATTTACAAAGAATATTTGTCAAAAAATAGAATGGATTTGTTAGCCCGAGATACAAACGTAAATTATACTATAGTAAAAAAAAATGGAAAAATTTAGATGAAAGCCAAATTTGGTAAAGAAAACAAACATTTGTCGACCTATAAATACGAATTTTATTCCCCGAAAGATTTTTATAAAAATCTCTTCGAAACACTTTTAATACAACAATTTAATTGAAGAAAAATATTTGTTATAAAAATAAAAATAGTACAAATTTTACATACAATTCTTGTACGTAGACGCCAGAGAGACAGACAAATACCGATGTAAAAACTTATTTTTCTGATTCAAGGAGCCTCAAAACGTCGAAATTTCATGAAATTCGCGGAAGTCATTTTTCGCATAAAACTCTTCTCATTATGGATGAGAATGTGATAAAATAATCATGGGGCCTTGAAAAAGTAGCGTTTTTCGCCTCTGGACTTTTTTCCATATCAAGCTTTTTTTGCTTCAAATGTCCATTTTCGTTTGGTTTTTTGGATTTTTAAAATCCTTTAACTGATTTTATCAAAAAAAGTTGTCAGGATAAATTGTTCATATTTTTTTGTACCATAAATGGCTGTGTGGCTTTTTGGTTTTTCGAACAGTGTGTCAAAGCCCAATCCAATCGGACCAGTCTTTTGAAAGTTATCCGGTATACAGACAACTACATCAACGACGACACCGGGCAGACAAACAGGCCCCGACGTAAAAACTTGTTTTTCTGACTCAAGGGGCCTCAAAATGTCGACATTTGATAAAATCCGAAAAACTTATTTTTCATTAAAAACTAATACCTTCTCATTTTGGATAAGAACATAAACATTTTTAATAAGATTTGTAGAAAATCTTTCAAGGAATAAAATGATTGCCCGGTAAGTTACAACCGGAAAATTACAATTTCAAAAAAATGAAAGTTGTTCTAAATATTGAGCTGGACTTGAGACCGGTACAAAATCGTCACACACACAATTCAGAGTGACAAATATAACTTGGAATGTTACGATTATAATTGTTTTATTTGTTTTTATTTGTATTTCGAAGGTATTTGTATTTCGACATTTAAAAGTTCCGAAAAATTTTTTAAATAGTTTTAAAAGATTTAAAATAATTTAAAAGAGAATAGATACTTTTGATGATTTTGAAATTTTGGCACCTTAATAATAATTTTATAAAAATTGTATTAAAAAATACATTAAAAAACACGTGCGCTTTGAAAGAAAAAAATGTTCTGCCTAAATTTTCTTCGTACC
>NC_046661.1:12929195-12930778 GCF_010883055.1 Belonocnema kinseyi | reverse complement strand
GCATTAAAGGGATTGCGAGGTTGCTTTGTTTATCTTCTTTCCTTACTTATTTTTTGGTACGTAAAGTTTAACTTTTTATTTATATGACATTTTATAATTGTAAAAAAATTGTGATAGTCAAAGAATGACATTTTGAACCTTGGTGCTTTATAGGTGAATTTTAATTTATGATTTCTGAATATCCTTGATTATGTCTGGTTTCATCCAAACATTACTCATCCAAACATCCAAACATTATCCAATTCGTGAGTTTGTTTTCATTTACTCCTTATTATGTATTCTTTATGTATGGATTCTCCTTATGTGTGCTTATCGAATGTCTCGAAGAAAATGTTCAGATTTCCAAAATGTTGCGACATTAGTAACATTAATAACACAGAAAATTGTTAATAGTATTTTAGATTAATAACACATTCATTAGCTCTTTTTAAGGTAAACAACTTTTATCTATTTGTTTTTTTCATTGCTTATGTCGTTTTTCCAAACACTTATATCTTATATTTTTAATGTTGTTTTTTTACGAATAAAACAAAAACTACCCTTCGTTTCAAAAAGTAATGGATCAAAAACTTTTGGATCTTTTTAAGGTGCACAATTTTTTATTTCTCTTCTTTTCTCCGCATCTTGCACAGTTTGATCACTAAATTAAATTAATGATTTTTCATTATTTTTGGTTCTTTCAAAATTTGAATTTTCGATTATTCAAAACAATCTGAAAAGTTGTTATGATAATCTTGTAGGGCTCTCAAAAAGCAACGTTTTTCTGCTCTCGAGTTTTTTTTTTCAAGTCTCGCGCTGGTTAGTTTACAATTTTCATTTTGGTATTTTTTTAATTTGTTGAAAACGCTATAATTCTGGTAATATTCTTTTTATCAGAAGAAGTCGATGAGGTAAATTGTTCGGATTTCCAATTATTACGAATTCTCGTACATGGAATTTTTAAATCTTGAAAAAAATTGTCTCAGAAATTTTGAAAATTCTGTAACTTTTTGAATTTTCACCCAAAGTAACCAATCAACTTGATCTTTAGTTTCTGACACTTAAAGAGTATACCAACGACCAATATAATAGATTATTTTTTCAAAAGTTATTATACTCGCAAACAAACATGCATATGGAAAGGCAGAAACACTCGTAAAAACCTGTATTTCGTGTCCAGGCGTAAAATTTTACACAAATGTAATAACTTTTTTGATGAGAATGTAAAAAATATCTGTAGTCTGAGTACTGCCGTGATTTGAAAGGTTGAAGATTTGGAATTTCAAATTATTTAGTTTTCAAGATTTATATTTTAAAGGTATAATATGAAATTTTTTTGAAAAGTTCAATTTTGAAGACTTGCAATGGAAAATTCTTTAATTTTAACGATCTGCAATTTAAAACTCTTTAATTTAGAATATTTGCAATCGGAAACCCTTGAATTTTAAATGATGTATAAATAAAATAAATAACAAATAAATTAATTAATTAATTTAAATCTTACAAAATTTTAATTAAATTTAATTAAATAACAAAATAAAATAAAAATTCATATAAATTGTCATGATTTTGAAGATTAAAAGTAAAGAATTCTCAATTATAAA
>NC_046661.1:12919763-12929095 GCF_010883055.1 Belonocnema kinseyi | reverse complement strand
CAAAATATGAGAAATAACAAAGATATATTTGGAAATAATCAAATAACTTTAGAAATATTACAAAATATATGAAACAGAAATATAAATTATACACTTAATTTTTTCTCTGGTATCTATTAAAATAACCATGTCTTACAAAGCGTGGATATTTTACGTTTGTTATGAAATGTTGGCAATTTAATTTTAATTTAAATGCTTCTTGTCCAAGCTAAGTTTACCATCAGTGCGCCTCGAAGGTGTGCCGAGAGTTGCTTACAGCGCTCCGAGTGGCTCTTGGCAAACAATATGGGATGGTGCTATTTACGGGGAGCGGTGGGTAGAGGGGAAGTGACTTTTTTCGCCGGACGCGCCGTCTATATTTATGGCGGGTAACTAAGCCCGTACCGCATCTACGTTTATATCTTTGTTCCGGTGCCCATATCAACTTTCCGCAGTGTAAGTTTCAAAGTTGATTCGGTGGGTAAACCTTTCAATATTGAGCGAAGATAGCGATAGCATTTCGGAGATCTCTTATAAATAGAGAGACAAATGATTTTCTCTTCCGTTGTGTAAATTCTAGCTTTGGGATGCTTATCAAATTTTCTTAGCATCATTTCGATGAATTGATGTTGCAGCTCAGACAATTTTTTACTCAACGATGCGTAGGTGTCACTCTGCAGGAGATCATAGCCATTCTTGAGAAGAATCTCGTATCTACTTACAAAAATTAGGTTGATACTATCAAGAAGTTTAATCAAAATTGCCATGACAAACGAATGACGTAAAATCGTAGCTTTCACCGACGTACATATTTCCACAAAATATTTTCTACACATAACATGACAAACGAATTACAGTCAATCTAGCACATGGACATAGGAAACATGGGACTAGGCATGTCATTGCGGGGTGATGCAATGACGGGGAGGTCCGCCATATTTTGATGTACCGCGACAAACATGGCAGAGTACACATGTTTATATTTTCATGTAGTTTGTCGGCAAAAATGCTCGTGCGCATAATTAAGTGGCACATCGTAAGATGGCGACTCTTCCCACTCATGGAATTCTCCCCCCTCCCGTTGATTCCTATGTCCATGATCTAGCACATTTTACCCTCGATTCCTGCGTAAAATAGTAGCACCTTGAAAATATGACAGATGGTTCTTCATGGCATCCTATAAGATATATGTAAAAATTAACAGCTGAAAAGCTGTGCTTCCCTCCCAAAATGGCGTACAAATGGCGAAATTCGTGTTTTTTTGCATTTAATCATGGTTTGCACAAAAACAACGAATCGCTCAATGAAAAGTTGTTAATCAATGTTGTAGAGCATGAAATTCTCTATATTATGACGCAATTCAAACAAAAAAACTTTATTATTTTACTTTCAAATTGATTCTTAAGTAAGGTTCTTCTTAATACTTCAATAATTAATTAAACGGCAAGAAATACATTTTTTGTAATGTGAATACCCAATAATGATACCTACATTATTTAACAATGTTCCCTATTTTTTTAATCACATTGATATTGTTGTTTCTTAAATATTACATTGTTAATTAAGAAAAGTCCCTTTTTTGTTAATGCTACGAGCGTTAATCCAGCAATCGCACATCGGGTTTCGCCACTAGAGTCGATACTCGAGCGTTTATATATGATGAAACAACAACACATTTTTTTCATTAAGGGCATGTGACACAGCCCAATACCTATATTACCGACCTCACTTTAACAGTTCACTGAATATTTTTTTGAACCTAAGAACTTTTTTTGTAAACAAAATATCGAGCTGAAACTTTAGAAGATGTATTAGAGTATAATGAAGTACGTTTAGCTACTGCATTTTGGTAGGCACTTCACTGAAAATTAGTTCATCTTTTTTCTGAACCTCGAAATTTTTTGAACGTTCGAACTTTTTTTATGCATAAAATATCGATCTCAAACATTGAGAAATGTAAGAGCTGAAAGAAAACTACGTTAAAGTATAAAGCTTAATAATAAAAGATGCAAAAAATAGATTTCAAATATCAATTCCATCGGCATCAGCCGGTAACGTTGTACACGAAAATACGAACCCTCTAGAGCCTCGTCTAGTGGCCGCCAGGGTTTGTATTTTCGTGTATAACGTTACCGCTGATGCCGATGGAATTGATAGTTAAAATATATATTTTTTAAATCCTTTATCATTAAACTTTGTACTTTAACGTAGTTTTCTTTTGGCTCTTGAATTTCTTAAAGTTTGAGATCGATATTTTATGTATAAAAAAGTTCGAAAGTTCAAAAAATGTCGAGGTTCAGAAAAAAAATGAAATAATTTTCAGTGAAGTTCCTACCAAAATGCAGGACCTACACGTACTTTATTATACTCTAATAGATTTTTCAAAGTTTCAGCTCGATATTTTATTTACAAAAAAGGTTCTTAGGTTCAAAAAAACATTCAGTAAACTGATAAAGTGATGTCGGTAATATAGGTATTTAGCTGTGACACATGCCCTTAAGTTGCAAATATTTTTCATTTTGCAACTAAGGGGAACTTTTAAAATGACCGTATTACTGTGACAAAAGTACGCAGCTCATTGTAATTTCGTATATCGAGTGCATGTCTTTTTAAAGAAATTTTGACGACGATTTCAATTGTTTATAACAATTACGAACAAAGAATGTAATTTTTTTGAACAAATTATATCTCCGCTTCTAATTAACATTAAAGAGTTCAAATTTGTGGAAGTGACAAAACTGCCTTTAGCCTTTCCATGTATCCCCGATACATTCGATTTGAACTATTATCACGGGGGAGAAGGCAAGTGAAAGTCACCTATCCGAGGAGCGCCAATGTCGCTCGTCCGAGGGCGCTGGGGAGGGGATAGTGATTTCTCGCTTTTCGTTGCTCGCACGGAAATGCTGTGGCGACTTTAAACTCGCTAGATTAGTCATATCTACGAAACTACTCGATGATAATTTATGATTCTTTTTTTGATTTAATAGAGCGCATCGAGAGGCAAAATAATCTTCACTCGAATATGCACTAATACAATTTTTTAATCGTATTATTTGCAATTGAAAATTGTAATTATATTATTTTTTAATGAATGTTTATTAAAAATGTTGAAAAAAGGTTTGCGATTCATCGCAAACGTGCGTTATAAATTGTTTGCAGTATTACAAATCTCCCACCAGTCCATTTCAGCCATGTTTAATTAATCGGGTTTCTGAATAAATCACAAAAAAATGAACATCGACTTTGCGAATAAAATCACTGTATGAAAAAAATTACCTTATACAAAGATGCACCAGTAACCTACGACTCAGAAAGAGCCCGATTCTCAGAATCCGTGTAGCTAGACAACTTCTGGGAAAGACGAAAATATACAGTCTCGACAAAAACGTGCTTTGCATCGTGACATTACCTAACGCACTTTTGCATTTTATCGATTGTCAAAGTTATCAAATTCAGTTAGTAGCTATGTGAAATAAAAATAGGCGAAAAAAATAAAAAAATTTGTGTCGATGTATTATTTTACCGAGAAATTGTCACAAAAAAAGCTAGGGAAAGCTGACGAAGCGAGCAAACAATTTGCAACGCACATTTGCGATGATTCGCAAACGTTTTTTTAACATTTTTAATAAACATTCATTGAAAAATAATGTAGTTAGAATTTTCACTTGCAAACATTACGATTAAAAAATTGCATTAGCGCATACTCGAGTGAAGATTATTTTTCCCTCGATGCGCTATATTAGATTTAAAAAAGAATCATCAATTTTCATTGAGTAGTTTCGTAGATATGACTACTCGAGCGAGTTTGAAGTCGTCACAGCGTTTCCGTGTGAGCAACGAAACGAGAGAAATCGCTATCCCGTCCGCAGCGCCCTCGGACGCTCGGCTTCGACGCTCCGCGGAGAGGTCACTTTCACTTGCCTTCTCCCGCGTGATAATGGTTCAAATCTAATATCTCGGGGATACTTGAAAAGGCTGAAGGCACTTTTATTACCTCCACAAATTTGAACTCTTAATGTTAATTAGAAGCGGAGATACACAGAAAAAACTAAGAATAAAATTTTTGCAGGAAATTTTTTAGAGCGATAAGGTTTTGTTTAGTCAACTTAGCGTCTTTCAAAAAACATGTGTTTGCCATGGAAAAATAAAAGAAAGTTTAACTGATATTTGTGTAAAGTTTATCCTGTGAAGTTAATTTTTGTTGCAGAGAATCTTTCGTCGGAAATCGATGTAATGCTTATCTTCTGTGTATAAATTGTTTAAAGAAAATGACATTCTCCGTTCTTAATTGTTATAAACAATTGAACTCGGGATCCAGTCGCGAAACCCGATGTGCGATTGCTGGATTGACGCTCGTAGCAATAACAATAAAGGGAATTTTCTTAATTAACAATGTAATATTTAAGAAACAACAATATCGATGTGTTTAAAAAATAGGGAACATTGTTAAATAATGAAGGTATCATTATCATGTATTCACATTCCAAAAAATATATTTCTTGCCGTTTAATTAATTATTGAAGTTTTAAGAAGATTCTTACTTAATAATCTATTTGAAAGTAAAATAATACAACGTTTTGTTTGAATTGCGTAATAATATAGAGAATTTCATGCTCTACAATATTCATCAACAACTTTTCGTTGTGCGATTCGTTCTTTTTGTGGAAACCATGATTAAATGGTAAACCTTTGTCGACGTACATATGTCCTCGAAATATTACCTACATATCACATGACAAACGAGTTACGTAAGACCGTAACGAGGTATAAGTAAAACAATGTACTAAAAATCACAAGAAAATGTGCCAAGAATGAAAAAATACAATAATCGGGTTATTTAACATAGATTACACCTCGCAGTAACAACAGCATTCTGTCAATGCTCCTAAAGTTTATTATTTTAAATATTTGAAAATTTACCTTTCTAAAACACTTTAAAAGCTTACATTTATAAAACTCTTTAAAAGTTTAAATTTCTTTTTCAATCTCTTGAATTTTAGAAAATAGTTCTTATAGTTTGGACATTCTGTTAATGCTTCTAAAGTCTATTATTTTAAATATTTAAAATTTTACATTCCTAAAACTCTTTAAAAGCTTACATTTATAAAACTATATAAAAGTTTAAATTTCTTTTTCAATCTCTTGAATTTTAGAAAATAGTTCTTAAAGTTCGGGCATTCTGTTAATGCTCCTAAAGTTTATTATTTTAAATATTTAAAAATTGACCTTTCTAAAACTCTTTAAAAGTTAAATTTTTTTTCAATCTCTTGAATTGTAGAAAATATTTATTTTCTAATTTACTTCATTTTTGTAATGTTTACAATTTTTTTAATTTTGCAGAATTAAAACATTTTGCTTTGAAACAAGGATAACTTTTCTATCAGAAAAGATTAACATTGAGAGGAAGTAGATGTAAGAGAAATGTAAATATTGTAAATAGTAGTTAAGTATTAGGTGTTAGCCGCGGAGACAGACGCTGGTAATGCGAGGCATAGCGACAAAAGAGTGAAATGCGTGCGAGGCGAGGTACAGCGAGGAAGGTTAGGCTATAGGAGCGACAGATTAGTTATAAGATGTGGATGGATAGTACTTTGTAAGACGTAGTTGTAAGAAAATTCTGTAAAAAAATGGAAGTGTAAGCAAGTCAATTTTTTGAGGCCAGCAGGCCGAAAAATAAACGTTTATCTATCTATAAGGCAATTATAATTTAGTATAAAATATTTGAATTTTCCAATATATTTACGAATAATTTATAAAAAAAATTCTTTCACTAAGAAGTTTAACTTGAAATTTAATATCGACTTTTCAAATGAAAAAGATTAATTTTTCACGAGGCACAAAACAGTTCAATTTTAAAACTTTCAATTGCATTTTTAACCAAGAAGATTAAATTTCCCAGCAAGAAAGGCGAATTTTTCACACGATACATGACCTAATGCATTTGCGGCGTCAAAGCATGGCAACTTTTTCGGAATAGATGGGGGGGGGGGGGCTTTCTCAACTTGCGAGTGGAATATCCATGGAAAATAGACATAAGGAGACCGAACTAGTGGAACTAGTATATAATATGAACACGTTTCTTTGCTAGAGTACGCGCACACACATGTACAAAATCACATTCACGTATAGTTCAAAACTTTCCGAACGTGGTGTATCAATCGCACTTAAACAAAATATGGCCGGTGATGTGAACGCGAGTTAAATATAAATAAATAATGATTAAGCAATTAACAGTTTGTGAATAAAGGCAAGGATGTTAAAATTAAAAATCGCTGCCTAAAAGCGAACGTTTCCAATAAGTGTGGTTTCACGTGTATAGTGTAAAAGACTTTCAGAGTGGTGTAAGTTGTATGTTTATTGTTTTTGTTACGAAAGCGCAGAATATCTGTCGCACGCATAGTGTTGGTAAAAGTAATTTGATATCATAAACATACTACCTACCTCTTCCATGGCGAATAATTTTTTATTCCACAAATATTTCACAAAATCCTGTCTGTATATTAATTATTTAATTTTTCAAGCGACCTGTCGAAACAAAACAATGGAGCCGGCCATATTTTTTTGTGAGGTTGGCACGCCACGCCCGGAAAGTTTAGAGCGATACGTAAGTGTGATTTTACACATGTGCGTGTGTGCGTACTTCCGGCAACAGATAAGTGACCGTTTTTGGTGAAGTCCATGCATTACAGATTGTTCTCCTTATATCTATTGGGATCTGAAATTAAGCGACCCGCCATCTGGTGGCTAAATTTGGCACTAAAATAACGGGGTCGTTTTTAAAAGGCTGTGTGCTATTCCGGTGATATGCAGAGTAGAATATACATATATTTTTTTAATGGTACGATTTAAATCATCAAATTAAAAAAAATGTCCGATAATACAGAAATAGACAATCTAGGTACGAAATTCAGTCAGAGGAAAAGAAAAAGTAAAAGATTTTTGTCTGTTTTCGGATGTTCAAGCAAGGCTAGCAAAAACCTAGGTGTTAGGTTTCATCAATTTCTCTTGCCTAAAAAAGGTTTTGTTAAAGTGATTCTAGTGCAAAATATATTTTCTAATATTTTGAATTTATACATAATTTAGATATACCAGATGAGTCGTCTTGATTGTCCATGTATGCATTTTATAACCTCAAAAGTTTGATAGGAATTATTACAAGTTCTCCAAAATACATGAAGAAAAATCGTTTTTATTGAGCATGCTCGATTATGATCTGAAAATGTATTTTTTGTAGATTGCAGTGCAGGGAAAAGGTACCTAAAACTGGTGCCGCAAACTGGGCGATTGTAAAGAAAAAATAATTAGCTTTATGCTAGTTTGATCATCCGGCTGTTTTACATAAAATAATATGATTCCAGCGTGTAATACCCTTTCTCCGCCCACAAAATTTCTACACGAAAGAGTGGATAACGTAAATTTACCAATTTCAGCACTGCTGAGCGATATTTTTGACATACTAAGCACGAAAAACGATTAAAATTCACTAACAACACAATGCATCAGTTGCAAATTGACCCTGTTGTCGCCGGCCATCTTTGTTTGAACCCCCCTTCTGACCTCATGATTTCAGATCCCAATTCTCAATGGGAATATCTGCGAGATCCGATAGTACCGAGAGACGAGTGTTATGGCTGTCATTTAAATGTGAGGCAAAGCAAAAGTTGTTTTCGTGCCGTGTTATATACTATATTTCGTTGTTGATAATTTTGAAAAAGATACATATATTTCGCAGCCGTAAGTATTTAATGCATAACTTAATTCGGAGTTAGCTTGCAAATGAACTTTCCAAAAGTACTTTTTTTGAAGTTGAACAAAAGTAATTTGTGGGTTAAGTGGTGCCGATTGCAATTCCGTAATTTTCGTAACAATAATAATACTCGTTGCAATAATTTTGTATATAATGTGTGTTATAAGAGATGTAAGGAAAAAAACAAGAATGTGAGATATAAGGTTGGTTGGAAGGTGGTCCTAGCAGTATTGGCAATATTTTAATTCCTAATAAACGTAGAACTTTGAATTTTAAACTGAATTTGGGCATTTTACAATTTAGAATTATGTGAGTTTTTGGTTTTGCATTTAAAAATTCTATAACTTTTATGAGTTCAATTTGAAAATTTCAATTCGAAACATCATTTTGAAATTGGTCAAAGAGGTTAATGAACATTATTTTAACAAAAGCGTAAGTACTTAATAATAAATGTTACAGAACATTTTTATAAATAGTTAGTTTTGTAGATGTCACTGGAACCTTCATGTAAGATTCCGAATTTTAAAATTACATGAATTTGATAACATCTTAATTTCACAGTATTTTATTATTTAAATTTAGCGCTGAAATAGGCGGTAACTCTTTCGGCTTTTGTCGACCGTGCTTCGGGTATCTTCGTGGCTCTTGCAGATATTTCACTTAAAAGTCAGGATATCTATTCTGAAAAAGTTGCTATGGAGTCAAATTAGTTGTCCTGCCTATCGCAGATGGTACTGATGCGAAACGCCGAAGGCCACGCGCATGCTCGCAACGTAAATTGTTTGGTGTCGTCTGCTACGTGGTGCACTGGTTACAGTTACACAATTATTTTAAATGGATAAAAAAAACGTGTAAATTTGTAAACTTAAAATCAAAGTTTCTTATTAAAAAATAAAAATTCCAATGTACTTCTTCAATTGTAATTAATGATTTCTTTTCACAACATTTTTTTCATAATTTCCTTCATTTTGTCTCTATTCTTCGTTTTTGGTTAAATATTTTGAGGTGCAACACATATAAGGATGGGCGTATACATATTCATGAACCAACCCATGGACGTTCGGCGAAGTTCTCCTGCCCATCGCAGAGTGTGCTGAATGTCGCCAATTATTTTCCACAGAGTTGAAAGAGCCTGAAACGAACCGATCTTCCTCACACCTTCACCCCTTACCCTTGTGAAGCTAGCATCCCAATTATCACTAATTTGGAAATATCGAATTTTTTCTTTTTGTAATCGTTTGTTGGTGTTTATTGGTCAACTTTCGACGTTTTTTGGTTCAAATTGCAAAAGTTATTAATATTAAAAGTATATTACCGCGCAAATGTTTCCGCGCATCGGCCTCCATGGCGGGTCAGCGTACTTGCCATTAGCGCGAAATTTTAAACAACAAAGAATGGCAGGAACACGTCAAAGAGTTTTTGATTTCATATTATCTGGTTTGTTATATAAAATTTAGTATAATTAAGTGCAATTATAAATTGGAAATATATACATATAAATGGTAGTGTTGAAGATTACTGAAGATTGTGTAAAATTAAGATTATTTTGAGAAACAACTTATTTTAAAAATAACAAAATATGTTAATGCAGGAATGGAAAAGATTC
>NC_046661.1:12912729-12919663 GCF_010883055.1 Belonocnema kinseyi | reverse complement strand
AAAACCTGTCATTAATTTTTTGCATGTTTCTTTTTTTAAATAAAAATATAATAACCCACCCAATTGTACATGGTAAATTATTTCTTTCTTGGGGTTGAATATTAATCGAAAACGCGCATGAAGTTCAAAATTTATTTGAGAATCGGTCACTTTGTGCAAGATACGTTTGTATGAGAAACCGAACTTTGCACGCAGTTCCTTCAAGAATGAGATTTCGAGCAAATAGTTTTAGCACAACATTTATTTTATTTTTACACACGGTAAAAAAAATTGAGCTGTGACAGGGATATTATTCCTTATTATAGCTAAACATTTAGCTGAAAACGAACGAAGGAATTTAGAAAGAACCCTGAATCAGCGAAAATGAATATCCTTGATCATTTTCCATATACCAGGGATATCGTATTGTCAAACCCCTAATAAGTATAGCTCTGATAGGGACATTAAGAATAGGTGTCTGAAGCAATTATCGGAAGAACGCCGGTGCATTATGGGAGCAGCGAAATAAAATGGCGACGGTCTAATCGGGAGCAGTGACAGTTGAGTTTTACTTTGGACAATTAAACGCTTTTTACCACTTAAAATGTGCGCGAATGTTAATATTAAATGGAGTTTATGATGCAGTAATAATAATTTATATTTGTTTCGATTGTAGGCGATAACTATATTGAAATATCAAGAAACGCGATAAAAACAACAAACTTGACCTCCAAATGCAGTACATGGATTTCAGGGAAATTCATTTTCGCGATACCAGACGAAAGATTGGCCACTGTAAGTTAATATATTTCTATAAAAACTATTTTTTTTTCTAATCTGAAGATAATACAATTATACATAATCTGTGGAAAATAACAAACTTTCGAACTTAGCAATTTTGTCCAAATTACTGATTTATGAGATCAATTTCCATGAAGTAACTAAATGTTTAACTCTTCTAACTAAACGTTTCACCTAATCCAAGCGTACACTTTCTTTGAGTTTAATATATTCTCGATTCACTCGTTCGCCTCAAGAATTTTTTTTCCGTGCATTCTTATTCATGAGAGTGTAATGTAATTGTCTAAAATGTCGATCTCTGGTTTCTAACGGAAGATTACGTTTCGGCACTCACAAAATTAAGGTCAAGTTCGTTAAGCAGATGTTTCCAAACAAAATTTAAAAATTTAAAGCAATCTCAAAATTTGAATTTTTTTTCAAATTTAAAACTTTTGAAAATGTTAAGAAAAATATTTTTAAAAAATTTTTTCTAGTAGATTAGGAAATTTCGTTTAAATCCGCCACTATATATTTTGTATATTCAAAAACTATATTAGTTAAATTTTTTAATGAGACAAAATTTCAAAAAGTTAGAGTTTTTTCAAAATTTAAATAAAATTTTTCGCGAGTTTTAGAAATTTTTGTAACATTTTCTGGTACATAGAAAAGGGACTTGCAAATGATTCTTATGACATTTTTAAATTTGATAAAAACTCAAAAAGTTATATGCTTTTCAAAACTTAGAAAATTTCCAAAAAAAGGTAAATTTTTTTAATAGGTTAAGAAATATCAATCTAAATTTCGATTAGAAATAAAATATATGTATCTATATTGAATATATATATTTCTTATCTCTATGAAGTTTTTTAATTGGACAAAAATTATCGGGCACTTTTATATATATTGTATAGAACTACATATACTTTTATATAATTTATAATATTCATACTAAATATTATATAGCGAACGTGATAATGCGAAACCAAAAACTCTTTTTCGTATTCCTGCCATTCTTTGTTGTTTAAAGGAGGCAGCTGTGCGAAAGCATTTGCGCGGTGACAATTATACACCGGTTGCAAGCAATTGTTCAAAATTCAATATATTTTTCAATTTTGAACAAAAAAAAATTAAAAATTGACCAATAAACATCAAAAAATGGCCAAGAAACGATTTCGCGAAGAATTTTTGGAAAATATAAAAAATTAGAGCGCTAGCAAATATGTTTTTTTGTGCCAGTGTGAAGTTTGCACCCAAAACTTTAAATATTAATAACTTTTGAAATTTTAATCAAAAAACGTCAAAAGTTTACCAACAAACACCGACAAACGACCAACAAACGATTACAAAAAGAAAAAATTCGATATTTCCAAATTAGTGAAAATTGGGGTGCTAACTCCATAAGGGTTCACCCCTTACTCTTTACCCTAAGACTAAGTAACAGTGTGCGCGCGCGGCTCCCAGTTCAGAATTCGTTGTCTGCTCGTGTCGCTAGCAATGTGCTGTTTCTGAAATTTATACTCTTTGAAACTTTGAACTGAAGGTTTCAATGAAAAGTTTCAAATTGAGTGAAACTTTAGCATTTTTAGTTATATTTATAATAATTATCGAAGGAAAATGCCTAATTTACATTAAAAAAAAATTTTAATCATAATAACTGTACTATACTTTTTTTTTAAATTTAAAAACTGTTTTAATGTCAAATAAACTGAGCCAGAAAACAAAAGCAGAACTAACATACCCTAACATACAGATACCTGAGATACCAATAAAGGCGCCAAAGTTTGAAATTTTTATCATCATTGATAATAATTCAATTCAACACATTTTATAAATTTCGTAGATAGAACTTATTTATATTTTATACATAATTTTATTTTTATTTTCTAACTGCAGTTTCTTGTAATTACATTTGCCTGTACCAAAACAATGTATCAAGACTTGAGCCGTTAATAAACTAAGCTAAATTAAAAATGGGAAAAAATAAGTGAGAATTGAATTTATTCTTATTATTCAATTCAAGCATTATTTATATATATTCATGTGAATTATTTACATTCTAAAAATAAAGAATTAGATTTTTTGATTCTCTGCAATGTCTTATTTCGATTTTTTTACTTAAAGATTTAAAATATAAATATATTTACGCACTTATATAATTATATATGTAACCGAACAATCAAATAAAATGTACATCCGTTAGCAACCCTGAAAATATTCTCTAAAATGCCAACATAACTCTAGAAGTTGAATTTATATAAATTTCATTGATCATAAATTTCGCATTTTGAAACTTTTAAATTAAAAGTTTCAAAGTAAAGTTTTCAACGGCACATTGCTGTCGCTTACTCCCTTGACTAAAAAGAAGTTATAAGCATAAGAATTGCACTACTATCAGATTTGAATGATAAACTTCGTCATATTTGATTAAGGAGTTTAAGTTTTTCTCATATGATACCAAACCTCATGCCAATCCTAATCAGTTGTTAATTATTGATAACAATCAATATTATATCAAGCCTAAAGTTCTAAATTTTTATCCATTATATAACATAAAGTTAGATAGTTGATCGAACAAGTTATACCGTCGAGCTCATTTTCACTTTAAAGAAAGGAATTTAATTTTCAACTCAAAAAGATAAATTTTGAATAACACATTTAATAGTTGATGTTTTTAGCAAAAAATATTTGTTAATTTGTATCAAACATATTTAAGTTTAACTAAAAATGCTGAATTTTCGAAAACATACTTGAATCCTCCACTAAAATAGGTATGTTTTAAATCCAAACAGTTGCATTTTTAACAACAACAAAAAGAAACAGTTGCTAGCAAATACGAACTTTTTTTAAATTCATATATTTTGCAACAACAAAGAAGTGAAATTTTTAATGAAGAAAATTAATTTTTTATCAAAGACAAATTTTTAACACAACACATGAATTTTCAACTGAAAAATACAAATTTTCAACAAAATATAAAAATTCATTATACTCTCGCTTATGAGGGTATTTAGATTTTGAATTATTGACTATAATTATTTTAATCAAATCCATAGAAAATAATAATAAATAAGAGTTTATTTTTATTTAAAATTATTAAATGATGTATTTTACAGAATAATATTTACTGAAGATATACATTAATTTACAGTTTTCGTTGACTGTAATGTCGTGAAAGAATCTGAAAGATTTTGAAGCAATTTATTTAGATATAAATTTTTTAAATTTTTTGTCTATTAAAATTACGAAAGGTTTTAGGAGAAGGAAAAAAATCTTCTTTGGAAATTAAAAAATTGATTTAATTTTGAATCGCTACAATTTTATATAATAAATATATCATGTATTAATCACATTTTACTTGCAATAACCCTACGCAACTAAACACAAAATTCTGAAAAAAGAGTAAATGGAAATTTTAAATCCTACATAATTGCACGTTTTTCACATTGAAGTGAATTTTTCTTCAGATTCCCAGAAAAATGTTAAATTATTTTTTATTTTGAAAAGTAACTATAGGATAATGTTTTAAAAGATTCTAAAGTATTTCCAAAAAATTTACGAAAAAAAATTTTCTGGAATTTTTAAAAAAGAAAAAACTTTTAGAATGTTTAAATGTCTTAAAAAGATTCCAAAAAATGATTAATTTGAAATTTATAGAAATTTTGAGAAAAATGTAGATTTTTTACAATTTTGTAAAGAAAATGAAGCTTTTTATGAATTTGGAAAGGTTTTGAGAAAGTCAAACGAAATTCTCTACATTGCTGGGAAAATTTAAAGTTATTTTCTGGAAGATTATTGGACGATTTTTTTTATTTTTGCAGAATTAAAAAAAAAATTGTAGTTTAAACAATTTTGAAGTTTGAAAAAATGAACGAAAATTATACATTGCAAAAAAACTTAATTAATTCGAATGAATTGATTTAAAAATTTGCTTTTCGTCATAATTATTTTCATTGATTTATTTTAATTTACCAGGAAAAGGGAATTTTCATTATACTTGTTTTTAAATTAAGCATGCGGTAAAGTTATTTCAAACTAAAAAATAAAAGTTGCTTAAAATGATTGATGAAATTGAGAAAAATATTTTAATACCAATTATAACTTGTTTTAGAAAAGACCGCAAGGTGAACTTTATAAAATAAATATTTCATTATTTTCATTGTTTATTTAACAATAATTTTGAGGGTTTAATGTTTTTTCTCTCACTTTAGTTTCAAATAAGACGTTTATTTAGGGATAAATAAAAATTGAACTATCTAAAATTGGTATACGTCAGTAATTAAATAATTTATTCAAAATGGAGCAGACAACTAATTTCAAGCTGAACGCTGGACTGCGCTGGACTGAGAGTTGCACACGACGCGCTTGCGCGAAAATCCAAGCCTGAAAAGGACTTCATTTTACGTACTTCACATTTATATCTCTGGTACTCTCAAGCCACTCGGAATCGTTAACTAATAGTTTAGGCATCCGCGCATACTTAGCACCATGTTGTGTTATTGATTAGGGCAAATATGAATGAATACAACCATCAGTTAAATAGTTCATGTACTTAGCGAACGTGCACTAGGGATGACCGACTCGAGTTCGATTCCTTCGACTATTCGATTCTCGGTGTCAGATAGCGTATTCGGTTATCCGCCCTCGCTCTGCGCCGGTGCAGTTTCGTGCTTTGCTCTGCTCTGGGGCAGTGTGGGTTATTTGCCCTCGCTCTGCACCCGTGCAGTTTCCTGCTTTGCTCTGCTCTGAGGCAATGTGCTTGGCGCTACTCCGAATCTATTCTGGCGCACTATGTGAAACACGAGCCTGGAGAAATTTGTTCTTTATCAAAATGCGGCTTTTTTATACAAAATTAGTTTTCTTTCTTGCAGTATTCAAATATTTCGCTGGAAAGATTTTGTTAAATCACTTTGTTGAAAAATCATTTTTGTTGTTGCAGATTTATATTTTAATTGAAAATTCAATAACTTGAGTAAAAGTTCATGAAAGTTCATCGTTCAAAATATTTTTTATTTCAGACTCTTCTCTGCCGTTGTAAATTTAATTGTTTCTTTTTAACCTTTTTGTTTGTTTTGAAATGAATCTTTTTACTGAAAATTTAACATTTCCATTTTTAAAAATTGATCTTTTCTAGTTGCAAAGTCTTCGTTTTTGGTAAAAAAAAAACCATTATTTTCTTATTTGAAATTTCATTTTTATCGGGTAAAAATGCATCTCATTTTTTTGTTTAAAAATACAATTTTTGGTACATAAAATTCGTCTTTTGCCTTAAAGGCTGAATAATTTAGATACAGTTTTATTTCTTCGTCGAGTGAAAAATCTTTATTTATTCAAAATTAGTCTTTTTGTTTTTTAAATTCTTTTTGTTTGTATTTTAAAAATGTAATTATTTTCTTAAAAATTCAAGAATTTTGATAGAATGGCAGCTTTTATAGTGTAAAATATAATTTTTTAAAAATAAATTCGTAAATTAAAAAATGTTATTTTATTATCTGGAATACTGGTTTGTTCCGCCTATAAAAGATTTTCCGTTAAAAGTATTTGAAGAGCAAAATTCTGGTGTATGAATATTTATGATGAAGAAAATTTCAAAAAACTAGCAAGTAAAAATAGGAAAATTTTCGAAATTTAACTTCTCAGATACCCTGTCTAATTCTAGTAGTAATAAATAGCAAAATATTTCCGGAATCTGAAAATTCCGAGCAGTAAGAGGGGAGGGGGGATAATTTTTTACGTTCTGTTAAAGGGGGTAGAAGGGTCCTAGAGAAGACCTCTAACCTATAAACTATAACCTATAACTATAATTAAGCTACGGCTTTTAACTCAAATAATAAAAAAAAAGGATAACAGTGAAAGCATTTCTACATTTTCCTATCATTTCAGTATCTTGGGAAATAAAGTGTCACAAATTTTGGGCGACTTTTATATGATCACGGTCTACCTGGTTGTCTATTTCTCTCTACTATACTTCCCCTCACGTCCCTGACTGAGCGAACGCGCTGTGTCTAGTCTTGCCAGCGGGGGTCCCTTTGTCCTAATGAGGCATGAAATGCCAAACATAGAAATCTGGTAGATTTGCAATCAGCGAATTAAGAATATTATATTCGGATTCTATTTTTTTTGCGATTCCAAAGATATGTCACTTGCAAACTAAAGATTAAAATCATATATATGTTAT
>NC_046661.1:12904170-12912629 GCF_010883055.1 Belonocnema kinseyi | reverse complement strand
GCTATCTAAGGATGGTACTATAGAACGCCACCTCAAGGTAGGCCTAGTGGCGCCATCTCTTGGTCAGGCCGGAAACTTATCAATCCACCCTCGTATTAGGGTGGTCCAAAATGCATGGCAAAATTTTGTTGCATGCTATAGGGCAACGATCCCCCCAGTTTCATTCTAAATCCGAAAAAAGAAAATCCCTTATTATTATTTTTTTTTATTTTTCGATTTTAACAGGGGCCGGTTTTGAGTTGAAGATTCCCATATAAAATGCATGGGGAAAAATGAGTTTGTCGAGTTTTTGGAATAATTCCTTAGGTTTTGAAAAAATGTAACGGGGAAGTACGGGGACCTGTAGAGAATTATTCAACGAATCATGTCATCTATCAGACATATGGGTTTGACACCCCTAACACACCCCCACGAGTAACTGAAAACTACCCTTAAAACAAAAAATCTTCGTTCTTCATGAAATCGACCTTTTGAATAATGTATCCTCGTCTTCTTTGACTTAATATTATTAATATTGGTCTAGTGTAATATTTATTATCATTGGTTAATTAATTTTTAATTACTTAAACAAATGGAATTTGTTTAAACAAAATTTCTTTTATCGAAAATTCGTTTTCCTCCCTACGAATTATTACTATTAGTCTAGAGGAATATTTATTAACGCTTCTTTATTATTGTTTATTATTTCAACAAATAAAATTCGCTTAAACAATTTTTTTTGAAAATTCTTTTTTTCTTTAAAAATTATGACTATTGGTTTGGTTAAATATTTATTAACATTCGTCAATTAATTTTCAATTGTTTAAACAAATGGAATTTGTTTAAATATTTTTTATAATAATTAATAATATCTCTTCAGTGAAATATTTATATTATTGCTTAAACAATTACAAATTAATAAACTAATGTTATTAAATATTCCATTAGACTAATAGTAATAATTTTAGGGAGAAACAATAGCATATGTTTTTGAATTAATTATATATGCATTTGACCGAGCGCGATAGCACCGTTTGATGCTTCAAACCAATATTTTATTGATTCAGAAGTATTTTGTTCTCAGTGTATAATATCTATAATATTTCCCTCTGGGAGTAATATATTTAAATTGAAATGAAATCAAATTATTACATGTAATCATTCATGTAATGAATTTTAAATGATCAAATCTATTAAAAAGCCAGTGTCAAAACATAAACTGAAATCTGCCATAGCTTATTCTAATTTTAATACTTTGATTGCAAGTTACATATCGTTGGAATCGCAAAGAAACATAGAGCACAAATATAATATTTTTTATTTTCTGATGACAAAGCTATAACATTTTTATTTTTGGCATTTTATGTCTCATTAGGACAAAGGTGCGCCCCGCCCCCGCTAGCAAGGCTCGACACAGCGAGACAAGTCGAATAGGTTGACCGCGATCTTATGAATACTGCCCCAAATTTTATGAATATTTGAATGTACGTGATCCTTGTAAGGATACGCAGCTTAACGACAATGACTGGTTGTGTCACGATTGTTTTTGTTTTATGGTGGGAAAAACCAGCTTGCAAATGAAATTTTTTTATTGCAACAGATCACGACACACGGAATAACATGTTTGTTTTAAAAGGTGCAGGCCCCGTAAACCTTTGCTACCTGCTTTCGTATACACTGAATTTCATTTATTTCTGGGAAGGAAAAAAAGGTATTTCTCCTTTTCCGAAAAGGACCAGCTTTTATTGCCACTAGATGTTGAGTAAAACCGATTTTCAACTTTGCATGTCCACTTCCCTTTCGATACAAGACAGCAGTCCAAAAAAAGTTTCATCCCTCTAGTGCATGTGTAACCCCCGCCCCCAATCAACCACTAATTATTATTAAATTCTTGAAAAATACACAATTTTGAAAAGTCCAACATTGTTTAATGATTGTTGCTGAATTTTGTCCTGAAAGTACGACAAATAAGTTTCATCCCTCTAGTGCATGTGTAACTCCCCCTCCCAATCAACCCCTAATTATTATTAAATTCTTTAAAAATACATAAATTTGAAAAGCAAAAATGATTTCCTATTATTATTGCTGCATTTAATGTTGAGAGTACGACTAAAGTTTCATCCCTCCATTGCATGTGTAACCTCCGCCCCCAAGTCAACTCCTAATTATTATTAAATTCTTGAAAAATACACAATTTTGAAAAGTCCAAAATTGTTCAATGATTGTTGCTGCATTTTGTCCTGAAAGTAAGACAAATAAGTTTCATCCCTCTAGTGCATGTGGAACCCCCGCCCCCAATCAACCCCTAGTTATTATTAAATTCTTTAAAAATACATAAATTTGAAAAGTCCAAAATTGTTCAGTAATTATTGCTGTCCGTTTGCTCCCGCCATGAAAATTCAAATACAAGAATGTGCGGCACAGTATGGGGTGATTTTAAAAAAACCAGATTCAAAATTACATTGTAAATGCAATTATGCACTGACTTCAGATTTTTGTTTCAGAAATTTTAAAATTCTCAAACTAAATTGTTCAGAAAATGGTTTAGGTGAGTATTTTTTTTTTATTTCAATGCAAGCAGCGATGAAAGTGTTGATTTTTGGAACTTCGTTTTTTATTTCCTAGAGTCTTATCTCCTGAACATTATGCCTCTGCAGAGGGGTATAAGAAAGACAAAAAATTGTACATTCAATTGTTATAAACAAATTGTATTAATAAACAATCGAAATTGGGGGATATTTTTCTCAAAGTATATTTCTCTTCTGCAATTGCTTGCCTCCATCGTCAGGAATGTCAGGATGTTTGGTGAATGCAAATTAAAGACAGAATGTGAATAATTATCCCTATAAACAAATGTGGATCGTCAACCTTTATACACAGAAAGAAATAATTTTTTATTTCAGTCTTGTTGTAATTATATTACCAATGATGTTTTCTGAAAAAATTTAAACATCTATTATTAGTCGTGCATTGTATAAACATATTATTGAAAAAATACCCACTTTAGGGGATTATATAAGCAAAAATAAATTGATTTCTTTTACATTCCGAAAAGTATATTGCGAATGATGTATTCGGAAAAATTTCGCTATTACTTTATTGTATAAGATATGATGTAAGTATATGCACATTGTAAGCGCTTATAAACGAAATAAAGTCGATTTACTTCTGACCTTGCTCAGTTTGTATGTATTTCTAATGATGTCTTTATATACGAAAAAAATCGTATTTTCTTTGATTAGTTATAAAGTTATATTGATAATGATTGTTTTACGAAAAATGTTGACATTTTTGGCTATTTCGTCATTGCGTAAACAAATTATATAAACAAATTGAGTAGTTTTCTAACGTTGGGCACAAAAAAAGCAATTCTCATGTTATTTTTGTTGAGATAATAAAACAATAGAGGTTTTCTTGTATTTTTTTAAGCATCTTTTGTCATTAATTATTGACGAGGTAGTTTAAAACAAACATAAAATAAATGATTCTTAAAAATACCAATATACCGTTATTACATTTACTCACAGCATTATATTGCCATTTATATTTTTCGGAAGTCATCTATTAAATTAGTAACAAATAATGGCAGAATATATATAATTTCTTAATTTGCAAACAGACCGAAATTATTCGACAAGAGTTCGCGCTCTCACGTGCCTGCGATGTAAATTTGTTAATATATATTTTTTAAATAATTTGTTTACAGAATTAATCATTAACAATAAGCCTTTAATTTTAATGGCCATATATCATCCTAACGATGAATGTAAGCTGTTTCACTGTTTGCATGAATATACAAATTAAATAAGCAAAATAATAAAACATCGTTTGCACCATTTTCTGAAAAATTTAGTCCTCAATGTTGCTAGAAAAAAATCTACAATCGGTAAATAATTGCGTTCTAAATGTCATTTTAAAGCTGTTTTTTTTTATTTCACGCGGTTCCAATTTCAAAAGCTGCACCGTCGAAAGTGACGGTGCAACTTTCTTTGCCCTGTCGCAGAGTAGAGCATGACAGAGCGTATACTCGAATACGTTTTTCGCCACTCAAGTAAGGAGCAGGTAAGAATATGGCCAAACCGAATACCTGAAATGAACCACGCGAGAGCAGTGTCGCAAAACGAATACTCGACTCGGGTGAAGGGCGAAACCAGAAAATTGGTATGAGTAGGGGATTGTGATTTTTTTAAAAGGAAATTATCAAACAGCTTATAGCGAAGCGAATTGTTGAATTTTTGTTCTTGAAAATTCATCTTTGTATGTTAAAAATTCAACTTCTTGCTTAAAAGTTAAACAACTTTATTAAAAATTCATATTTTGGCTGAGAATTCGTGAAACATTTGGTTAAAAATGGAACTCTGGTTGGGAATAATTTGTTTTGTACTCATATTTAGGTATGAAAAATTTAACTGCTTTGCAGAAGAATCGTCATTTTGCTTGAAAACATTAACGATGTGGTTGGAAATTAAATTCGTCTTCTTAGAAATAAGGATTTCCGTGTTAAAAATTGTAGAATGTTTTGTGAAAAATTCGCTGTTTCACATGGAAAATCATTGCCTTTCAATAAAAATGTAACTGTCGAATTCTTTGTTTAATAAATAATACCTTAAAGGCCACAAGTGCAACTATTTAGTTGAAAAATCCTCTTTATAAATTGAAAATTAATGTCCTAAGTTGAAAATTTAACTATTTGATAAAAAAATAATGCATTTTTTATTATTTTTTTTCCTTTTGTCGTCTGTTTTGAGAAAAAATAAGGGTATTGGTAAAAAATGCAAATGTTTTGTGGGGAATTAATCGGCTCTGGTTGAGGAATCACCTATTTTGTTGAATATTGGTATTTTTCGGTTAAATTCAATAGCGTTTTATTAAAAATTAAAATATTTTTTGGTTCAAATATAAACTGTTGTATTTTTTGTGGAACATTCATTTCGCTAAATTGCTTTCTTGGAAATTTATCTCTGGTTGAAAATTAAACTACTTTGCCTAAACTTCCCCTCTTTGCAGTATAAATGAAATTTTCTTATCGAAAATGCATCTATTTGAATAAAACTAAACTTTTTTTTTGAAATTTAATATTTTCAGGTTGAAAATTCAACCGTTGTGTAAATTGATTACTTTGTTTTGTAAAAATTCACTTTTGCTATTTGAAAATTGTTAAGTTTTTATGAAAAATGGAAGTTTTCTATTATTAGTTAATAAGTGATCTCTTTGAAATTCAAAAATGAACTATTTGTGTAAATTTCGCCTTTTTTGGTAAAAATTAATTATCTTAATTGAAAATTTAACTACTTAATTAAAAATATATATTTTTTACAAAAAATTTGCCCATTTTAGTAGTACATGAAGCTTTTTAGTAAAAATGAAACTTTTTGGTTGACAATTAATCTCTTTCGGTTGCAGATACAACTGCTTTATTAAAAATTGGTATGTTTTATTTCAAATCAATAGCGATTTATTCAAAATAGACATTTTTTTGATTGAAATATCAATTGTTATTGGTATTGAAAATTTAAACTATACTTCATAAACAATTCGTCCTTTTGTCTGGAAAATTCAAGAATTGTTTAAAAAAATTAACGTCTTTGTAGAAAGATAATCTTGTATAGTATGATAAAATTATATAGTATATAGTTATATAGTATAATAAAATTTTATCGTGTAATACATAGTATACTACATTCTGGATAGCATTTAATACCCAAAATGTCGGATTCAGGTACGTGTTTCGACTAGAGTAGCAATTCTACCGAGAGTATACCCTGGAGTCGAGCAGTTAACACGAATTCGATTATTACGCTTCCCTGGTGTAGAGTTGTCAACACGAATATCTCAAACGCATCGCGCCGGTACAGTGTTGTCAAATCGAACACTCGAATCTCCTTCGGTGCATGCCGGAGTGCTCTTGGAGTGCACCAGGGCAGAATAACCGAATACGCTATGAGACTCGAATATCCAGACACGAATAGTGAACGGTCGAGACCAGGGTTGTGCATGTAATATACCTTAGGTAAATTACATGAGGGTTTTGCAGTAATTTACGCACGTATATTACGTCAAAGATATTATAAACGTAGATGCGGTACGGGGCGTTGGAGTGGGGAATTATATATATATAGGACATCACATTTTCTGCCCTATCGAGGTGCTGCCCTCATCGTACTACGAAGTCGAATTCTTGTTTTCTCATTCTTCGTAAAATATGACGGTAAAGCAGTAGAAAATTTTTTTGAGGTTAGAAAAATTTGACATGTATGTATCGCTGAATTTTCTTCAGATCTGAAGCTTGATCCAGGTTTTCGGTACAGTCTTTTATTAATTATAAAAAAAATTTCTCGTAAAATCATATTTTTAATTTAAAAAAAAGTATTATAGAAAGACATTTCAAGATAAACAAGTGCTGAAAGCATTTTTCTTTGACAATGTTTTTTTTTTAATTGAAATAATCAAAAATTTATACTGAGAAACAACTTTTTTAATGTTTGAAGTATTTAAACATTATTGTTTAAATTTAAAATAATAATTAAAACAAAATATATTTCTGGATAAGATATTTTGGTTGAAAATGTATATAGTATTTTTTAAATCACAAAAGTTCTTCTGAAAAATCGAAATGTTAATTAAAAAACACGTGTTTTTATATATTAATTTATCGGTAAAATTTTTTGTATAATTTTAATTTTAAATTCAAACAATAATTTTTAACACTTTAAATATCAAACAAAAATTTATTTGATAACAATATTTTATTATCGCAGTTTTAATAAATAATTAATATTGATTAAGAAACAATTTTATTTGGGGAGTCTTACTATTTGGGAACTTTCAATTTCGTTAATATTATAAACTGTTCAGGAATTTTATTAGTTTTGCCATTGTATTTTTTGGGACAGAGAGTTTTACCGAGTCGGGAATTTTATTTTTCGGGATATTTCAGCCGTCCCCATAGAATTACAGAAAATTTGCTCTAATTATAATTTCGGCGCTCGATCTTGTTGATTTTTTCCTACAGTATTATTAAAAAAATGTGTAAGGAAATCACATCACAAAGTTAACGAGAATCTCAATCCAATAAGACCAGTGTTTCAAAAATTATCCGGTATACAGACAACAACGACCACGCCGGACAGACAAACAGATCCCGACGTAAAAACTTGTTTTTCCTGACTCACGGGGCCTCAAAACGTCGACATTTGATAAAATCCGAAAAAGTTATTTTTCATAAAAAATAAATAAATTTTAACTAATTTAATTGCAAAGCCTTAGTAGTGACACAAGTGTAAAGTTCGAATTAATGGCTTCTTAAATGAACGCCTTTATTCAATTTCTAAATCTTTTTGAAGTATTAATAATTTAGAAAAAAATCAAATAAGCTGGAGGTTCCGAAAGATTTTAAAAATAATTTTAAAAGATTTGAAATAATTTAAAAGAGAATAGATACTTTTGATGATTTTGAAATGTTTTCAAGTGTTGACTTTTTATTTTGAAAAATTACATAATTTTAAGAGGAGGTATAAAAATATGGGACCACTTACAAAAATTCCGAAAGGGACGAATGAAAAATCCCAAAAAATCAAATCTCCGGCACCTGAATAATAATTTTATAAAAATTGTATTAAAAAAGACTTTAAAAAACACGTGTGCTTTGAAAGAAAAAAATGTTCTGCCTAAATTTTCCTCGTACCTACATAATAACATTTTTGAAACAGGATTCAATTCAACAACGATTTATATCAAAATTTATTTTTATTATTTTTCTTTTATTAATAAAAAATTCGATTTTTCAGAACTTTTTTATGTTTTTTTTTCAAATAATATGAACATTTTTAAACAAATTGTAAACTTTCCAGAATTTCATTATTCTAGAATTTTTTAATTCGGGATTTTCAGGTTTCAACTTTTTGTTAATTTGGGAAGTTTACAGTGTCGAAAATATTTCAAAAATTTGAAAAGATTCATAAAATTGTAAAAAAAATCTTGAAGATTTTGAGGCATTTAAAACACCAGAAAAACTTAAATCAGTCAGCTGTATCAATTATAATGATTTAAAGTTTATTTTAAAATATATTTTATGTAATATGATATTTTTTATGAATGTGCCAGTGAAATTCTGTTCGTCTAATTTTGTTTGCCAATGCGAAATGTAATCTGGCTTGGAACTGTCGTCTCATCATCTAAAAACCGAAAGAACAATTTTCCAATCACTTGGAATTATAATTATATTTTTATAAAAACGTTAGAATATATAATAATTAAGAAATTGGAAAATACATAAGAGAACTTGATTAAACGAATAGTCTACAAAAGTCCGTAGAAATTGTAGACCACAAAAATAAAAACTAAATAATATTAAAGATCTATATATAGACAATATATACAATGGAAATTATAACTAATAATTTTAGAATTAGTGGAAAATATATGAAACCGTAATATAAATTACTCATCGACTTATATTTTTGGTATTTATTAAAACAACC
>NC_046661.1:12902929-12904070 GCF_010883055.1 Belonocnema kinseyi | reverse complement strand
ACCAGGTGTACATGTGGATCATTTTATGCCTAAACCAAGTATTTGTAATAAACAGACCCCTTTCTAAGCATAGACCAACTAATTTTTCTCCGTTATAGTTTGCTCTTGGATCCCCAAAATTACCTAATACTCTTTCCGTATCCTGATTTCGGATGCCCACCCAACCGTTCATGTCTCCTAGTAGAATTATTCTTTCCCCATGTTCGCAGATGTTTATTGTGTCATTTAAAGTGTCCCAGAAGGCGCCTTTTACTTCGCTAGGATCACCATCAACCGGCGCGTAGCATGCTATAATAAATAGTCTTCTGATTCCTACTTTCATTCTAGCCCACAGCAGTCTGGGAGACACGAAGCCATGGTCTCCGAAATGCTGCTTTGCTCTTTCATTCAAAATGAAACCTACTCCTTGTTTACCATGTGATTCACAGTGCACTCATGAACATATTTCAAATCCGCCTTTCAACACGCCGTTTCTTATGTCTTTAGTTTCGCATCCCCTTTTCTTTGTTTCGGGCACGCATAAAATATATAGTTTCTTCACGTCCATAGTTTCATGCAATTCTTTTACCTTGAGATCATTTACTCCCCTAGCATTCCAAACACCCAGTCTCCATTCGTCGCCTGAAACATGACCTTTAGATTTTCCGTGTGCATGCCTTTTGTCATTAAAAGTTCCAGTCTTTTCAAGAAATATTCATAACCGCATCACAGCAAAAAACAGGTATTTTCGATAAAACAGTTGACTTTTCAACAGTATAGATAGACATTCACTTGAGAAGAAAATGTAAAGCAACTAAAACAGATCAGTTTTCAATCATACATTTGTACCCCTAATTAAAAAAAATTGAATTTTCCACCGAATAAAAAGTATTTTTAAACGAGAAGGATGAATGTGGACAGAATTGTCGAATTTTGAAGAAAATGATTCAGTTTTGAGCCAGGTAGTATAATTTTTGACAAAGAAAGAACCATTAACAACAAATTTCATTGTAGGTGTCGCGACTAGAAAGAATACGTATGCACACATATTCATATACACACAGAAAAATTCGCACGTGCATATACACACATACATACATACACATATACATTTGCATATATATACACATGCATATATATATATATATATATATATATATGC
>NC_046661.1:12901779-12902829 GCF_010883055.1 Belonocnema kinseyi | reverse complement strand
ACTCTTATCTTTTTCTTGATAAGTCCATGTCTCGCTACCGTATAGTACAGTCGGTACAAATATAGAATTATGTGTTGCCATTTTAGCTTTATTTGATATATTCTCTCATCATTTAATAAAATATTGCATAGTGTTTTCTCACTCTTTCCTTCGAACACCATAGTTTTTGATTTATTTGCGTTAATTTTGAGGGCCAAGCTCGTCATGCTTGCATCTAGTTTATTCAACTTTCTTTGTAAGTCTTCGATAGACTCTGCCATAACAACCTTATCATTTGCGAACGCTTACACTCGTACCCTTACTGTTTCGAGATCCACACCCTCTTCGTCGAAGAGAGCCATTCTTAAACACTTGTCCATAAATAATATAAATAACCATGAAGACATAACGCATCCTTGTCTAACTCCTTGAATAATATCGAAACAGTCACTCAGTTTCCAATTCACTCTTACACTCGCTTTGCTACCTGTATATATTGTTTTTATAGCTTGTAGGATCCATCCATTGACTCCATACTCTTTCAGGACTTCCCAAAGTTTAATTCTATCTACCTTGTCAAAAGCTTTTTCTAGGTCAACAAATGCACCGAAAACTTTTTTTCATACTCTCAAACTTTTTTCTGTTATTTGCCTTAAGCTAAATATTTGATCCGTACATGACCTTCCTGGCATAAACCCACTTTGGACTTACAAATCTTTGTTTCTGTTATTTTCATTACCCTACGAATAAGTATTTTTGAATATATTTTACTTACGCTGCTTAATAAGCTAATCCCTCTGTAATTATTGCACTCGCTTTTGTCTCCCTTTCTCTTGTATATTAGTACTATAATCGCTTCTTTCCAATCGTCTGGGACGTCTCCGATCTCGAAACATAACTTTATCAATTCGCAAACTCTATGTGGTATCTACTAGCCACCGTGTTTAAGCATGTCAGCATTAATACCGCCTACCCCGGCAGCCTTACCGTTTTTTAAGTTCTTAATTATATCCCTAACCTCAGTTACACAGACTTTTTCAATTGAGTTTTCCAACGCATCGTGTTCAACAT
>NC_046661.1:12888089-12901679 GCF_010883055.1 Belonocnema kinseyi | reverse complement strand
TGTATCACTGCTCGTCATTAGCTTATAATTGGTTAAATTAAAAGAAAAAAGTATATTTTAATAATCAAACATTAATTTTGTAAATAAGAAAAATAAATGTAGCACAAATAGTGCACTTTTTTGTTAAAAAATTTAAATTTTGATTTTGTTGGTAATACAAAATCTAGATCTAGCAAAAGCCTCGTGCACCCTAAGAACACGGAGCGACCCAAGCACGACCGCCTTCTGCATTTTTCCCGCAAGTGTTTTAGCATATTGTTTACACGCAGGGATGCTTTTCAGGCTATTAACGAGTGAAAGATTAACACCTCCAAGAGCGCCGATGATAAGGATGATTAGTTTAACAGAATATTCCGGGTACAATCGTTGCGATTCCCTTATAAGGTCTCTATACCTCTCTTCTCGAAGTCAAGAAGAACCACGTCAGGCCTTGAGTGTGCAACAGAAACAATTGTCGAGAATATAAAATTCCAGTATATGCGGCACTTCTCATTCTCGACAATTGACTCGATTTCCCTAGGAGCATTTAGATAAGCCATATTAAGGTTAATGCCACAAGAGTGATAGAGATGGTAATAAAGCACGCACTTCAATCCGGGTGATTTAAGAAAAGCTAAAGTTAGCTCACACGACATTGACTGATCCTCCATATTTCTGTGGAAGATGCCGTGCATCCTCTTATCGAGGAGCTGTTCACGAAAGTTTTTCTCTTGTGCTTTCTTAATCCGCGCCTTCAGGAGTGGGTACTAGAGATAGATAAGATTTGATGCATTTTGCTCACCCCTAATACTGAAGTTAAGTCCGAGTGGTTCAGCAGCCTCCCCCGCTGCTTTGTACAGAAACACTCCTTTGCCCACTTCTTCGTGCTTCCTGACTATTTTAAGTAGAGGGTCTCTTTCATTTGCGACTCTACCCAGAATCAAGGGATATGAGCTCGTTCTTCGTCCATGGAACTACTCCAAATGAATAGAGTACTACCGGGACGGCAAGAATGTTCGTTGCAGATACTTTGTTTCTCGCCGATAGTTCGGAAGACCAAATCTGCTGGATGAGACGTTTGTATCTGCTTCGGAGAGTATCCTCTACAGATGTCACAATCTGAATGCGGCTCTGTGGCTCGCCCAGGTATGTATAAATCTCTCCAACGCAAAGGTGTCGTATAGCTACGAATATTTAAGTTTTATATATTGTTAGTTATTATTCTGTGGTTTATTATTATTCTACTTATTTATTCATTATTTAGGTATTTATTATTTTATTTACTTATTTATATTTACGTTTATTATTTACATTTTTTATTCATTAATTTGAAATAAGTGCGGGCTTTTCGGCACATGCGGATTAGGCAAGGACTCGAAGCTTCGATTACTTGGTCGAGAAACAGATTTGAGTCCAATATTCGATTCTCAGTGACCACTACCCATCCCTAACGTGCACCATCATCCAGAGCCCACGCCATATTCAGTGATCTCAGATCTTAAATGAGATGTGGTTCAATACTATGACAGGGCTATGTCCTTGTGAATATAGTAGGGAACGATATACATGACTGGGTTGTGCGCGCAACCCATTTCGCCTCTTCTGAATTTGAAAACTCGAAGGTGCACGATTGTCGGTCGAAAAACTTCGGCGGTTCTATTTATACCTCTATCCGCTTTGAAATAAAATCAAGAGATTGGGATTTTAATATTTCCAAGTTTCGAATCTAGCGGTTTTCATTATTTGAATAGTTCGCGATATTAATGATAATATTATAATTATCTTATATTATGATAGTCTTATTTATATCTTGATCCGCATTTGAAAGAAATGAAAGGAATTGACGAATTTAATGATATTTGAATATTTTGCACAATTTAAAAATAAAAAAATATATGCAATATCAGAATATTAATACCGTGATTAATATTTTGTTGTATATTATAATGTGTTCATTATATTGTGTATATCATTGTACATAATGAAAATAAATTATATAATTAAGTATGTGATATTATAATTATATATAGAATAGAATTTATTGTCTTTCTTGTATACTTTTACAAGTTTTTACAATATTCTTTTGCTCTTTTTAATTTTCAAATAAAACCAAGCTACATATTTTCTCTTAGAATTTTTACATTAACAGATAATAATTAAATCATTACACGTTTCTGTGTCTATATTACAGTTCCTCTTTTCCTTAGGCTATATTACTCCTCTATATCACTATTTTCTTCGATATTATATTTATATTAATATTAATTAGCTGTAAATGATTGCGCTGGAGTTTTTAAGCGTTTGATTTATCTATTAAACCAAAAAAGTTTAAATAACCTCCGGAATTTGAAATTATAAAATTTGTTTATGAGAATCATTTGGAATTAAACAATTCAAAGCTATAGCTTCCTAGAATCTCGTTATATTATACTTTTTTCAGGACTGCTTGGGACTTTGATTATTAAGATTAAAAATTGCTAGCAATTTTAAAAAGTGGTAATACAGAGCTTTGTTCTTGTTAGTACTTATAATTTGTAATTGTTTTATTTCAAATGATTCTCATAAATAAATTTTCTAATTTTGAAAGGCTATTTAGTTTTTTTCGGTTTAATAGATAAATTCAAATCCAAATTTTTAAAACTCTAGCACAATCATTTTCAGCTAATTAATATTAATGTTAATATTAATATCAATTGAGATAATATTACTATAATTATAATATCATATATACACTGAAAAAAATGGTTAGTTGCGACTAGAAGCTCTTATCAGCAGAGTTGGTATAAGCTACGACAACTACTTCGATGGTAACAGTAACTAACCAGTTTTCTACGGTAACAAGTCGCCGTTAGTCCTCCTATGAAGGTTATATTAATGAGGATAGTAATTGTAGTCACAACAAATAAATTAGTTACATTTACCAGCAATTTATTTTCCAAGCAATAAAAGTAGTAAAGGTTACAAGTTTCGCCCCTTGGCGATATTGGCAGAACTGAATTCTAAGCACTGCTGCCAACATTCGCATCGAAAAATTTCGTCATCTTTTCGATGATCGCCATTTTAATCTGAACCTTTACGTCTAATGTGTAAGCACGTGGAAAATAATGAAGAGCATCTCCTTAGGGCGTCCTCTACGGTCTACGCTTAGCGCACCTTTTCACGGAGGCCTGTTGTGAAATAATCGTGGAATTAATATTTTTCATAGGATTGATTTCTAGTTACTTTGTTGGTTTATGGCAAATTTTATTGATTGATAACCTATAGATGCGAATTCGATGTGTCAAATAAATGCAACGAATACTTCAAAACAGGCCTCCGTGAAAAGGTACCCTAATTTGTATAAATACATCATCGTGACAATTCAGCTTGCCAGCGGGATGAATATAATTAAATGAATAGTAAGAGAATATAAGATTGAATAGTAATATTATATAAGATTATATAATAGTAAGTATTACTACTTTAAGTAGTAAGATAAACTAATTTATATGTAAAATAACTAATTTAATAGTAGGACTTACTAATTGAAGTAGTAACGCTTACTATTTAGAGTATTAAACACAACTACCTGAAAGTAGTACGTACCATCGAAAGTTGTAGCGAGACCAAATAAAGTAGTAAGGACAACTACTACCAATCTTGCGAATAAACGTAGTAGCCTCAACCACTTTAATAACAGTGGCATATATTACAAACTAAAATAGTTGGGCCTACTACTTTGTTAGTTGTCCCAACCATTTTTTCAGCGTAGTTAATTATATATTATATTAATTCTATTATAATGTACTCTGATTATACTTCTTTTTTCAAATTTTCATGTCCTAACTCAAAATTTTAATTATTTTGTAAAATTCCTTGTCCCAGATCTGAATTATAATTTTTTGAAAAAATCTATGATCCAATTCGGAAATACATACAATTGCTTTGGAAAATTTCCTGTTCCAATTCAAAATTCATTGTAAAATTAGAAAATTCAAGCTTTTAAATCTGAAAATGATTTATTTAAGGTGGAAATCTTTTGATTTTTAAACGTTTAAAACTGCAGCTTGACAAATTTTTAATTCAGAAATATTTCTTTCAAACGCTCAATAACTGATATGTATAAAGTACAAACTTTTAACACCTTTTAATTTTGCAATTTTTTTAGTCAAATTATGTTAAAATACGAAATTACCAATTTTAAATTTTTATGACTTTAGATGATTTATGACTTTATGAATTTAGAGATTTCTGGTTAGAAAATATAAATTACGCTATTATTTTTGAGGTTCAAAATGATATTATTCCAAGCAAATTTCAGTTCGGAATATTAAAAATTGAACGATTAAACCAATTTTTTAACTAAAAACTTTTAAAAATAAAAGTTAAATTTTTTTTAAGTTATACCAGATTAATATTTTTGTATTGTTATTTATAGATAAAAATGTGTGTTTACCAATTGAAAATGTTTGACAGTAACTTACTATCAAAATAATTGATTTTTCAACTAAAAAAGAAGAAAAAACAAATTTCCAACAAAATAGTTACATTTTCAGCTCAAAAGATGATTTTCTTAACTGAAATTAATAATCTTCGACCAAAAACTGAAATTTTTACAAATTAGTTTAGTAAATTTGAGCCAAGTAGTTGAAGTTTCAACTAAAAAATTGTGTACTCTAAAACAAAAAAAGTTTAATTCAACAAAAAAAGACAAGTTTTTCATAAAATTAATTAATTTTCAACCAAAACAAATAGATTTTCAGTCAGAGAGTTAAGTTTTTATACATTAAAGATGAAATTTTTCCCAAACCAGATGAATTTTCAAACCAGAATGAAAAATTTGCTACAAAACAATCGAATTTTTTTTTACAAAACAGTTAAGTTTTCAGTCAATAAGTTTTAACTAAAATGATGAATCTTCAAAAAAAAGATAAAAGTAATATTAATTAAAAACAGTTGACTTTAAATGTTTGGATTCACAAATAAAAATGTAAAAATTAATAATATAAAGCGACTTAAAATAAAAGAATTCAATTTGTATTTTAAAAAGTTTCCAGATTAAAAATAATTGGAAATTAATCCATTTTTATTGATCAAAATGAATCAGTTTTTAACATTAAAAAATGTATTGATTTATTCTTCAATTCAAAGGATTGAGAATCATAGCATTGGTTTATATTTTTTAACCAGAAGTCTTTGAACTATTCCGTTTAAAAAAAAAAGTTTATACTATTTTTAAAAAAAAAAGAATCATCTTTTTGGCTTGGAAATTCAACAATTTAAAAAAATCTTTATTGACTGAAAAGTCAACTCTTTTGTGAAATTTAAATCTTTTTGGATAAGTTCAAGAGTTTTTAATTTAAAAAAACTACTTGGCTAAAATTTAAACTAATTAATAAAAATATTAGTTTTTGGTTGAGGCTTCCGTTTCCAGTACCGATCGCAAAAGAACTCTTTTTTGTCAAGTGGTGTATTTTTGGCTTTGGTGAAGGGAATAAGGGTGAGTGGATGCAGAAAAGGCAGAGAGTGCGGAGATCGAGTGTAAAGGAAGAAGGGTGAGTGAAGGCAAGGGTATGAAGGGTGAAAGTGAGTGGTTTGAAGTGAAAATTTGGAGCGTATGAAGTCTTTGAGGGTACGAGCGGAAAAATAGTTGCTTGGTCAGGGGGTCAAGAGGTAGGTGATAAAGGCGGGAAACGTTCCGGAGCTTCGGGTAAGGTAGGATACCGACGACGCAAAATGCACAAACTGGCTCCAGAGGGCAACAGTTACTGGAGGATCGCACAGAGCAGAAAGCCCTAGTGGCAGCAACAGATGACGTTGCTGAAAGCATTGGAAGTGGGGGGATGGGTGACGTTGATCGCAGTCACAGCAGCGGTGATGAAAGTGCCGAGAAGTCGACCCGGGTGGGAAGGGTATCGGACTCAGGTACGGCCAAGCAACGCGGAAGGCCCTCAAATTTACAGCGCCTTAAAGAAGCTAGGCAACGCGGGTTCGAAAAGAAGTCTGCACGAATGGCAAAAAAAGGCAAGCGCGACTAGCAGTGAAGGGGTGGAAAAAAGGAAAAGAGTGGCTGGAGAAGATGGGGTAGGAAGGGAACAGGATAACAAGAGAGTTAGAATTAAACGAAAAACACCAGAAAGAGGTAGGGGGGGGGGGGGGGGGGGGGGGGGGTGTTTGAAAAATTAGAAGCTCTCATTAAAGGGTTTAGAGAGGAAACAAGAAAGAGATTGGATGGCATGAATAGGGATATGAATGAGCAGGGAAACGATGTAAGGGGGGAAGTGAAAGGATCAGAGAAAAATCGGAAGAATGGGATAAACGTTAGAAGGAGGAGAAAGACAAGGTTTAGGGTAAGCTAGAGAGCATTGAGAATAGACAGGGAGAGGTTGGCGAACAGAGATCTAGAGAATTAAAACAGTTGGAAGAACGGGTATGCAGTCTAGAAATTAGGAATGAGCATATGGGGGAAAAGACAGAAAATGAGGAAATAGTTAAAGGGAATGAAAAGAACGTCCGAAGTGAGAATGAAAGATTGAAGAAAAGACTCAGTGAGATTGAAAGAAGATTAGCAGGGGAAGAAAGGGCAAAGAGGAAAAATAACATAGTAGTTAAGGGATTAAAAGTGGAGAGTGAAACAGGAGAAGTGGAAATAAAAATCTTTTGCGAGACATTAGAGTGCAGGGAAGGGTAGAAGGAGTCAAGATAATAGGAGGGACATGGAAAGATAAAGAAAGAATGTTTCTAGTAAAAGTGGGAAGTAAGGAGGAGTAAAAGAAAATTATGGAGGGAAAATAATTATTGAGAGGAAGAAGGGAAAGAATGGAAGAAGATTTGACATGGAGGGAGAGGAAAAGGAGATGGAAAATAGAGCAGAGGGCTTGAGGAGAGAAGAAAAAGGGTCATATGGTATGGATAGGGAGAGACCGGTTATGGATGAATGGTGCTGGGATGAAGAATTAGAAGAATTTAGGAAAAAAGGAAAAAGTCTTGAGAAAGGTAGCGGGAAGGGAGACGAAAAAGAGTCTAGAAATAAATCAGAGGGGTTTCCAAACGACAAAGGGGAAACAAAGTGTATAACAGGAGGAAAAAAGAACATGAGAAGATGCTGGAAATAAAAAGACAAAGGGGAAAGGAAGAATATAAAGCAGAAGTAGAAAAAGCGATCAAAGAAGGTAGGATGTGGGATGTGATAAATAGGGATAGAGGGGAAAGGAAGGGCGTTAACGAAGAAATAGAAATGGAGGAATGGACGTATTATTTTAAGGGTCTATTAGGGGGAGAGCGAAATAAGATCAAAGGACAAAAGTGTAGCATAGTCCAAGGAGAAATGGAGGAAGGGAACGAGATAACAAGAGAAGTGGTTGAGGCAATAAATAGGTTAAAAAGAAACAAGGCGACAGGAGAAGATGAGATGGAGAACGAAGCGATGAAGTTTGGAGGAGAAGGGATTAGGGATGGGATGTGGAAGATCTGCAACAAGGTCTGGAAAATGGAAGGTTGGCCGGTAGAGTGGACGACGGGACTCGTGGTACCGCTTGTCAAGAAAGGGGAAGGAAAAAAGTAGAGGAATACAGAGGGATCACTCTCATATCAGTCGGCTATAAATTATATGCAGAAATCTTAAGAAAAAGGTTGGAGGGTCAAATAGAACAAAAAGAAAGTATCCCACATAATCAGACGAGATTTAGAAAAGGGATGGAACTGTAGACAACATCTACGTATTCAACTATTTAGTTAACAGAAATTTGGAGAGAAAGAAAGAGAAACTAGTCGCTTTGTTCGTAGATTTCAAAGCAGCGTTTAACTCACTGAACAGAAAAGTGCTATGGCGGGCAATGAAAGAGAGGGGTGTAGAGGAAAAGTTGGTGGAGAGGATAAAGGAAATTCCTACTGAAACCAGGATTAGGGTAAAAATAGGAAAGAAAAAAGGGAAGCTTTTCTGGACAGGCCGAGGTCTAAGGCAAGGGTGCCCATTGAGTCCGTTACTATTTAATATCCTTCTGGCAGACTTCGAGGAGAAGCTTAAGGAGAAAGGGAAAGGAGGAACGGTTTTGGATAAATTTTGGAGCAGTTCCGTTACCTAGGTTTTTGGTTTGATGCAGAAGGGGGAAACGAGCTGCAGGTGAGGAAAAGAATTGAATGTGCGAGTAAAGTAGTGAGCCAAGTATAGGGTATAGAAAAGAGAAGATTAAAGAACGATTGGAGAATGAGGGTCTGGATGTTTGATGCGTTGGTGTGGGCGGTGGTATATTATGGTGTGCAGATCTGGGGATGGAAGGAACATAGGAAAGTAGAGAGCATGCATGAGCGATTTCTGAGGTGGGTAATAGGGGTTAGCTGGAGTTGCCCAGGATATATGTTAAAAGAAGAGTTAGGAAGAGAAAATATGGTTACTAGACAAATGAAGAGAGTCTGGAGGTTTGAAGAGAAGCTAAAAACGGGAGAAGGAAGTAGAATTGCACAAGCATATTTCGGCGAAATTCGGAACAATGAAGCGAGAGGTAATGTGGGTAATTCAAAATGGGAGGAAGAAAGGAGAAAAATGAGAAGGGTGTGTAATATTCGAGAATGGGTTATGGACTGGCAGGACATACAGTTAGAACTATTAGTTAAACAAGGAGAAGAGAAATGGACAAAAATTATAGATTGGAGGTGCAATAGATGGTATATGATGGTCGAAGGGTTGACGGAACCAGAATATCTGCAAAAAATAAAAAAAGAAGAAAAATAGAGTAGGGTTGTGTGGTTTAGAATGGGAGAAGGAGTGAGAGCATGCAGATATTGAATGGATGAAGAGGAGAATTTATGCAGAGTATGTGAATACGAAATGGAGTCATGGGCACATGTATTAGAGAGATGTACAGGATAGGAAGAGGGACAGTTGAGTGTGGATGTGTGTGTAAGATGGATCTTGTATGGCAGTGGACAGGGAGTGATGTGGATGAAGAAATTGGAAGTAAGGGAAAGCAAGGGAGTAGGGCAGAGCCAAACGGGTGATTCTGAAAAGGGACAGTAAAAAGCGAAAATTGTTTTCAATATCGTGGAAAATGCATTTTTTGATGGTAAGAGGAAACGGAAGCCCTGGAAGCTCGCTCATTTTAAGAATGAATGTCACTACTGTTACTATTGTTTATCCTATATATTGCGAAAGAGAAGAATATAAGTAGTAGTTAAGTTAGACTAAGGATGGAATTCTCAATATATGTACAGGGAGCGGAAGCCCTCAAACCCGTAAAAGGGAGAGTTTAAATACATACGTACGTACATACAGTTTTTGGTGGAAGATTATTAATTTCAGTTAAAAAATTCATTTTTCTGCTTGAAAATATAACTATTTTGTTGGAAATTTGTTTTTTCTTTCTTATTTTTTGAGTTGAAAATTCAATTATTTTGATAGTAAGTTAATTTCCAACACTTTCAATTGGTAAACTCAAAGTTTTATTTATAAATAACAATGCAAAAATATTAATCTGAAACAACTTAAAATAAAAATAAATTAACTTTTATTTTAAAAAGTTTTTAGTTAAAAAATGGGTTAAATCGTTCAATTTTTAATGTTCCGAACTGAAATTTGCTTAAAATAATATTATTTTGATCCTTAAAAATAATAGCGTAATTTATATTTTTTAACCAGAAATCTCTAAAATGTTAAAGTCATAAAAATTTAAAGTTGGTATTTTCGTATTTTAACATAATTTGATTTAAAAAATTGTAATATTAAAAAGTGTTAAAAGTTTGTACTTTATACGTATGAGTTATTGAGCGTTTGAATGAAATATTTCTGAATTAAAAATTTGTCAAACTTGAGTTTTAAAAGTTTAAAACTCAAAAGATTTTCACCTCAAACAAATCATTTTCAGATTTAAAAGTTTGAATTTTCTAATCTAACACTAAATTTCGAATTGGAACAGGAAATTTTTCAAAGCAATTGTATGTATTTCTGAACTTGATCAGAGATTTTTCGAAAAAATTGTAATTCAGTTCTGGGACAAGAAATTCTACAAAATAATTAAAATTTTGAGTTAGGACATGAAAATTTAATAAAAGAAGTATAATCAGGGTACATTATAATAGAATTAATATGATATATGATTAACTATATAAGATATTGTAATTATAATAATATTATCTTAACAGATATTAATATTAACATTATTATCAATTAGCTGTGAATGATTGTGCTAGAGTTTTAAGCGCTCGAATTGGAATTTATCTACTAAACCGAAAAAATTTAAATAGCCTTTCATATTTAGAAAATTTATTTATGAGAATCATTTGAAATAAAACAATTGCAAATTACAAGTATTGGACCACATCTCGTTTCAGATCTGGGATCACTGGCTATATTGCCCTTGCACCACTCTAGTCAAATCTCCATCTATTTTTGTACTACTTTAAGTGGCTATACATGCTGATGTCACAATAAGTATTATATAAATCTCATTCCTGTGACTTATCGGTTATAATCTATAACAGTTCGTTGATCAGTTTTGGAGAATTAATACTGTAAGTAAACTTACTCAGTCTGATAGCCGTTCCTAAATATGCTAACTATCTAGTTTTTTGGAGTGAACAAAACTAAGCAAATAAAATACTTATAAGAATCTAAATAGTTATGTAGGAAAGATACAGCGGATATTAAATATCATTGTTGTGACAGAGAAGAGGTGGGAGATAGGCGATCCCATGTATTTAATTTCGAACGATTTTCGCCGGCGCCACCTATTACCTGAGGCTTGTGCGAACAAAAATAAAGTTCCCCCAATTACTCAGGCCAGTTTAAGAACTGAAATAGATGATAGACGGTTCTAATTGAGCGATCAAACAGGGCAGCCATGGACATAGGAAACAAGGGACTAGGCATGCCATTCCGGGGGTGATGCAATGAGGGGGGAGGTCCGCCACCTTTTGATGTCCCGCGACAAACATGGAAGCGCCCACATGTTTATATTTTTTTGCACAGTTTGTCGGCAAAAACGTTCTTGCGCATAATCAAATGGCACATCGTAAGATGGCGGCTCTTCCCACTCATGGAATTCTCCCCCCTCCCGTGGATTTAACCCCGCTCGCCCAAGTTAGGATGGCATGCCTAGTCCCTTGTTCCCTATGTCCATGCGTGTTTCCTATGTCCATGAGGGCGGCTTTTTCCAGTTTGACAATGTCGGTATAGAATGTCAGTGGGTAATTTCGCGTATATGCTAGGTGAATTTGGGATGCTTTAATTAAAAATTAACATAAAAAAATCTGAAAGATCCGAAGGAAATTATTAAAATTATGCACAAATAAACATTTTTTAAAAATGACTGTTTTTTTGGTATTCAAAGATTAATTTAAGAGCCTATTAATCAAAATTTTTATCATTTTTTTAGTGCATAACGATAAAAAAATAAAAAATGGTGGAAAATAACAAACATTTTTATTGAAAATTAATACTTTTTTGTGTTTAGAGATTACTGTATATTTTTTTAATCCATTGTTTATTGGTCGAAAGTTTATCTTCTCGGTTAAAAAATCATGTTTTTCATTAAAAATTTAACTCTTTTTGGAAATTTGTTGATGTTTAATTGAAAATTTAACTATTTTATTTATGCTTCGAAATTGATATTTTCAGTTACAAATTCATCTATTTGGTTGACAATTTTAAGATTTTTGTTTTCAAGTTTGTTGTTTTTTATCAGAAAATTAATTTTTTAGGTTAAAAATTCTTCTTTTTATTGGAAATTAAACTTTTTTCAAAAAATGCGTTGTTTTTGGCTTGAAAATTGAACTATTTAATTTGTCTTTTTCATGCTTGAAAATTAATCTTGGCAGAAAATTCATTTTTTGTGGTACAAATATAAGTACAAATATAAGTTTTTTTTTAAATATTCGGTAAATTTTCGGAAATATTTCTTTTAATCATTCAGAATCTTCTGAAATTTGTAAAGGTCTGAAACGGAAGCGAATTTTTCTTAAAATTTTTAAAAATATAAAAAAATTAAAAAACGTGTCTTAAAATATTCCGATTTTTTTCGTGGAATTTATAGAAAAGTTAAAAAAAAAATTAAAATCTTTTTAAGTTTTATCAAAAAATTAATATAGAAAAAATCCTTTAAATTTTCGTATTAATCTTAAGAATATTCTTTCATTCTCTTGAAACCTTTTAAAGTTTAAAAAAAGTTTCTAAGCATGTAATTCAAAATCTTTCAAAACCGATTTTTAAAAATAATTTGCTTAAAGTTTTTTTTAAAGTGAAATTGGAAAAATGTATTGAAGTACAGTTCAGTCGAAAGGTTAATTATAACTTTTGTGTTACAAAAGGTATGAATGTTGATTTAGGAAACAAATTGGACACAACGTAAGTTAATTCTTTACTTTACACAAAACCTGGAAGACTTGGCAGGGTCATTGCATTTTTTTAAATTCTGTGGAAAAAGTGGAAAAATCATGTAATCTTGCAAATATTCACAGGGTTTTTTTAAATCAAAAGATTAATTTCAAAGACTATTAATCAAAGTCTTATTAATTATTTTAGTAAGCCATGGCAGGAAATGGTGGAAATTTAAAATCCTTATTGAAAATGCGTGTTTTTTTGTTTGTTTAAAATTCAAGTACATATTTGTTAAATTAGCTTTTTTTGGTAGAAAATAAAGTTTGTATGAAAATTCCTTTTTTATATTGAAAATTCAAATATTTGGTTAAAAGTTAATTTTTTTATTTAAACTATTGTATTGAAAATTGAAGTATTTACCAAGAAAATTTGTTGGTTCAAACTGTAACTATTCTATTTTTTTATTGGTTTAAGATTAATCTTCTTAGTTGAGTATACTTTTTTTTATAGAATATTTAACTATTTCTTGAAAATTCGTCGTTCAATAAATATTTTATAAATATTAGGAAATCTTTCAAACTTCTAAAATATTTTAGAACACTTTAACACTTCTAAATTCGTCAACACCCATTTTTTTTTTTGAAATCTTTTTAAATTTTCTCTAACAGTTTATTTGTAAAAACAAAAAATCCTTTTAAACTTTCATATGAATCTGAAGAATATTCTTTCATTACCTTTCAAAATTGTCAAAAAGATGTTAAATTTGTTCGAAAACCTGACTGATTGCATTCTACATGAATATGATTTTAGTGGATGTTTTCAGTTTGTTATTTGCTGTGAGGCCGACAAATGTTGAGCGAAATATAGATTTTTTAAAATTTCGACAGAAAATGCTTGTGAAGAATTTTGAAAGATTTGAAGTAGATAAAAAAGTTTTCTTAAGTTTCCTAACAAAATTTTACATTTTTCTTATTTTTAAAGTTCATCCAAGAGAATACTTAAAAAGATTCCAAGATTTTTAAAGAAAATTATCAAAATTATCAAAAATTAGTTTTCAGAGAATATTCTACAACTTTTTAAAACATTTTAAAAAATTGTAAAAAAAATTATGGAAAATGTTAAGGTTAGTTAGTTACACCATTAAACCATTTCCCTTTCGGGGTAGGCGTGACTCACTCGACAGGGGAAAGGAGTATTGTGTGGAAGGGATAGAGATTTTGCAGATTGATCCAGAATTCTCGTGCTATTTAAGTAAGTAACACGTTCGTTCCGCAACACTGCTCCGACCCAGGTTGCTGATCAATCTCTCTAGCAATCACCCC
>NC_046661.1:12869780-12887989 GCF_010883055.1 Belonocnema kinseyi | reverse complement strand
CTCTTGTATATTGGTACGATAATAGCTTCTTTCCAATCGTCTGGGACGTCTCCCATCTCGAAACATAAATTTATCAATTCGCACAGTCTATGTGGTATGCACACGCCACCGTATTTAAGCATTTCAGCGTAATTTTGCACAATTAAAAAATAATAGGAAAAATTAGAGTTCATTAAAAACATAATTTTGAAAGTTTAACAAATAATTTTAATATTGAGAAGACTTTTAAGAGATAAAAGAAAATTTATATTTTTGAATATTTTGAAATAAAATTTTACATTATTTTTCAGAATTTCTAAAGGTTTTAAGAAATTAAAAAATTTTGGGTTGAGATTCCGGGAAAAGTTTTAATTTTTTTTTTTTTTGAAAAAATAATTTTAAAGAAAATTTAAAAATATTTTGAAAATTTGTAAAACATATAAGAAATGCGTCAACTCAAAGATCCGGTAAAACAAAAGTATCAACACTTTAAAATTTCCGAAAAAATAAATACTACATACCACCCAGTTGACGCTCGTGAGACGTGGCCATAGGTTGATTTATCGCGTATATTCTGGGAAATGGTGTCATTTTTAGATGACGGTTGCTGACAGTAGGACCATGTAGTGGTTGTTTGATCTTATTTTTAATTTTTATATACAATATTTCCTAAATTCATATAATTCGATATAATATTTTATATATTTCAGAAAATTTAAAAATATTAAATTAGAAAAGTCCGCAATAATAAAATTCGTGATAGTTTCTAAAGCTATTGAATTTAAAACTTCACAAATTTGTAAGTATTGAAAAAAGTAATTTTAATGAAAACAATTTGTTTTAATGGGAAAAAGTTTAGACAGCGTGAATCGAGCCTGCAACCTTCCGGCTATATACCCGAAGTGCTTTCCCCTGTGTTTACAAAAATTATGAATTTAAACAAAAAAAAAAACATACTACCTGGCACTCAATTGCCAGTGCTTACAGAAATATTGGAGACGCCTGGATTGCAAAAATTTAAAAGAAAGAAGTTGAAGTAAAAAATAGAAAATTTAATAATTTAATATTTCAACAAAGTCTTGCCTTTACAACATGAGAAGTCAAAGTGTGATTTTGTTTTGAATTCGCCCAATTTCTTGAAATGATATTGGTAAGGCGGAGGGGAATCTTAGATTCTTGCAGAATTTTAGCACCTCTAGTTCGCAGAACCGGCGGAGAGTTTCCGAGAAATGTATTTCCCCCCCAAAAAAATGCAATATAAATAGATGAGTAGCTGTTTAAAACTGCTTACTTGAACACTTATTATATAATCTAATTAAATTGTATTTATTTAAACTTTAAATAAATAAATTGATTAAAATAAATTAAATAAAAAAGTATCTAATTTTCTTTTAACTTTTACTACTTTTCACATTTCCTAATTTAATATATGTACTAATAATTGAGTTATTATCTTCAGCTTATATAAATAGAAAAAAAAACTTTAAAAAAATCTGGGCTTTTAATTTCAGTTTCAGTTTAGAGTTAAAAAATGACGTTTTTTTTTTGCAATTACAATAATTTTTAATACAAAATACAAATTTGGAATAACTATTTGCTTGTTACAAAGGTAAAACCCCATTTCAAGATTTGACGAGAAGGAATCACGACTTATCAGTTTCTTTTTAAAGTTATATAAATATAATTTTCGTAAGATTTCGGAAAAATTTTAAAAACCATTTTTGAAGATTTATCATATCCCGAAAAAAATGCAGAAAATTTTTATACTTTTTTTTATTTTGCAGGATACACAAAATATTAGGAAAAAATAGAGTCAGCTTAAAAGATATGTAAAACTTTTAGAAGATTTGAAGAAATAATTTTAAAAATAAATTTTCGAAAAACTATTCATGTTTTTAAATTTTGTTATTCTCTTCAAAAATTCTGAAATTCCCAAATAATTTTAAAAATAAAAAACTACATTTTTACAATGACCTTCAAAACTTAGAGACTTTTAGAAACTTTCAGAGGAATCTTAACAACAAAACTTCATCCTTTCAAAATTCTTAAATAGCTTCTAACATTTTTTTCGAAATACTCAACATTTTATAAAATTGCTAAAAATTAGTTTAAACATGTATAGAAAATTTTAAATTGTCTAAAAAATTTCAAATTTTAAATTACTTTAAGACCTTTACAAAACTTCTATACCTTCGAAATATCTTTTCAAATCATTCAGTTGTCCTAAAAAAATTTTTAATTTTCCTAAAATCTTCTAAATTTTTTTTCGTGTGTTTTAAAATCACAACTCAATTATTAAAAAAATTAAGATATTCTAAGTTTTTTGCCTATTATGTATTTCATTTTTCTTACCTCTTTCAAAGTTTGGAAAAGTTTACAAATGGTATACTGCTATAGCAAAATTTTAAGAACAGAGTTATTTCCTATAATATTCACTCAACAAATGTCTAGTTATATCAACCAGAATTCTGGTTAAATATGGCCCTACTATTTTTCTGGTTAAAGTAACCAGAAATCTGGTTACATTAACCAGATTGTATGGTTAATTTAACCAGAATTCTGGTTAATTTAACTAGAATTCTGGTTACTTTAACCAGAAAAATGAGTAAGGGCATATTTAACCAGAATTCTGCTTGATTTAACCAGACATTTTTTTGACTGTTAGAAAACCCATTTGCAATTAAAATTTTCTTTTGAATCAATAATGTTTAGAAACAGAATAAAAAGCGAACATACATATCTTATTATTTTCTTATCTAACTTTGTCTATTAAATTATTAATATCCATGGGCGAACTGGGCCTATTCTACCTGTTAATAACAGTTAATATGCATAAATATATTACATTTATTGCATTATTTTTTAACGCAAACAATTAAAAATTCCTTGGAACATTTTTAAATACTCTCAAATATTGAAATTCCTTCAAAATATTTTGACATACCTTGAACTTTTTTTAAAAGATTTTTAAAGTACTTTTGAATTTTTTTGAATAACCATTCTAAAATTTTTTAAATTCTTTAAAATTTCTTAAAATAATAAAAATAAGATGAAAATTCCTTGACATCGTTTAAAACATCCTCAAATATTTAAAATCTTTTGAAATCTCTTGAAATTTTTTAAAGCTCTTGAAAATATATTGGAATTTTAAAAATACCATGAAATATATCAAATCCTTTAAAATCTCATATTAAATTACTGTAATCAATTGAAAATTCCTTGGAATCTTTTAAAATTCTCTCATATTTGTCAAATCCTTTAAAATCTTTTGAAGTACCTAGAAATTTTTTTCGAGATTTCTAAAGTACTTTTGAATTTTTTTAAATAACCCTTCTAAAATTTTTTTAAATATTTGAAATTCCTTTAAATTATAAAAACAAATTAAAAATTCCTTGACATCTTTTAAAACAGCCTCAAATATTTAAAATCCCTAAAAATCTTTTGAAATTTTGTAAAGCTTCAGATTGAAATTTAAAAAAAGAAAAAAGTTCCAAAACGTTAAATATTGAAAGTTTTGCAGATTAGAGTTTTGAAAATGGGATGAATAAAAATTCAAAGCTTTCGAAATCTAATTTTCAAACATTTTCAACTATTCAATAAGAATAATTTTTAACATACTTTTAAATTTGGAATGCTTTCAATTTATTTATGATTAATAATTTTTTGTAAATAAACTTTTGAGTTAACAATTTAAATTTTGAAGACTTGAATTCCATCAACTTGAAAATTACTTATATTTCAAAGTCGAAAATAAGATTTCGAAAGTTTTGAATTTGTATTAATTCCATTTTCAAAACTCGAATATACAAAAATTTCAATCTTTAACGTTTTATAATTTTTCTTTTTTCTCAATTTCAATCTGAATCTTTTGAAAATTTCAAGAGATTTCAACAGATTTTTAAGGATTTTAAATATAACAATTTTAGCAGAGTTATTTAAAAAATTCCAAAGTATATTAGAAATTTTTAAAGGGTGTCAAGGTGTTTCAAAAGATTTTGAAGGTGTCGAAATACTTAAGAATATTTTAAAAGGTTCCAAGGATTTTTCCATTGATTTCAATAATTTAGTATGAGATTTTAAAGGATTTGAAATATTTTAGGGTATATTTAAAAGTGCATTGAATTTTCAAGATCTTTGCAAAATTTCAAGAGATTTTTAATATTTAAGGATATTTTAAAAAAATTCAAACATTTTCAATTAATTTGAATAATTTAAAGCAATTTCAAAGAATTTGAATTATTTTCAGTTTTTCAGGTTGAAAGTGGAACTGCTTTGTTGAAAATTTAGTTGTTTTTTTGGTTGATTACACAGCCACACAAAAAAAGTGTGCGGATCCGGTAACATGACAGACGTATTCCTATGGATTTTGGGGCGTTGAATTCAAATTCGGTATAAAAAATCACCTATAACGTCATGGTTGAGCCATAACCTCAAAAAATGACGAAAAATCGTGCACTGAGGCAAATAAATTTCAAAATAATGCCAGTGATGCAAATTTTCACTTCAAAAACATGTCGACAACTGTGAAGGATTAACCCTTGCCTGATATCAACTCATTTAACATAACTTTACCCAACAGAACCTGACCTCACCTAACCTGAATTAAAAGAGATTTATTGAACTACACGTAAAGTTCTGGAAGCATATTTTCCCAGTAGCAGATGTGTGCTACATCGAATGAGTCAACTCGAGCCTAACCTAGAAATAAATTTAACCAGCCTAACCTAACCTCACGAAACACAATTAAACTGATTGTGTTGTCCCTTTGTGTTCGCAGTACCGTTTCATTCAGCCTCGGCTTAACCTACATAGAGGTTTAACTTATCCTAACCTAACAAAACCTGACCTAACCTAACCGATTACGCTAGCAACCCTGTTCTTGCGTACTTTCATATTTTGACATTAATAGCAGTAAATGTCTGGAGTATCGTAACCGCTTGTTGCTAGCATTATTCGCCTGTGTCTGTAACCAGGGCACCTCCACGTGGTGACGGTGGGCAACGGATCCACATTGGCTGAGTCCCTGGGTAAAGGGCGCTCATGTCGTCATGGAAGACACAGATAAAAAGTGTATTACGATGCAGGGAAAAACCCCAGTATCGGCGTCTGGTCGGGATGGGAAAGCGGGCTCTCCGACGTCGTCATCATGCAACCGTAGCTCTTCATCAATGGATCACTTGGTTGGTGTAGAGTCTCATGCTACAAGGTACAAGAGTACTCATGCTCAGATTCATTCTGTTACATTAGCAGTAAATATGAAGTGAGCATTTTGCGAAAATCAATCGACGAGGAAGTGAAAAGTCTTTACGAAAACTGTTTTGACCGTAAATTGCTGCACCAAGAAACAAAATGGGTTCCTCACGTCATTTGCAATTCCTGCAGACTTATGTTGTATCGTCTAAAAAATTCAAACAACGAAAAGTACCGCAAGTACTCTACACCAACCACATGGAAAAACCCGTTATTGCGAAGGACTGCTACTTTTTCATGAATTCTGTCAAAAGGTTCAACGCCAAAAATAAAAATAATATTTCGTACATTAATGTGTGCACAGTCACAAGAGCAATTGAAATCAATAAAAATGCACGCCAGACTGATTTAAGCGCTTTAGAAGATGATAGAATGGAAGTTGAAAGTCAACGTCATGGAGACGGTAGTGAAACCAGTGATCGAACAGAAAATAGTTCTGATGATTCCGATGAAAATGATGAAAAAGATGACGAATATGGCGTGCATAAAATGAAATTGAAGGTTTAAATATTAGTGTCGCAACTAGAACTGAATGATTTTATTAGAGATCTGGGATTACCGAAAGACGGCGCTGAATTTGCCGCTTCATTTCTAAAAAGAAGAAATCTTCTAGAGCCAAAGAAAAAAGTTTTATTCTATCGCGACAGGGACAAAGAATTCAGAAAGTTTTTCGTTAAAGACGAAGAGACGTCTTTAGTGTACTGTACTGATGTTAACGGACTAATGAACCACTTGAAGAAAAATGTGTACAGAGACCAAGAATGGCGACTTTTCATTGATTCGTCAAAACGCAGCATTAAGGCTGTTTTACTGCATAACACGAATACTTACGCTCCTATCCCTATAGCTCACTCAATGCTCATCAAAGAAGAATATAAAAATGCTAAAATGCTTCTTGAAAAAGTTAATTACACGAATCACAAATGGCAAATATGTAGTGATCTCAAAATCATAACAATGACATTAGGCCAACAATCGGGTTTCACGAGAGAGCCATGCTTTATATGCCTGTGGAATGACAAAGATCGAGTCAATCATTACAGCAAAAAACATTGGCCTTTAAGAGATTCATTCAAACCTGGTTCTCATAATATAATCAACCAAAGCCTCGTTGATCCAGAAAAATTTTACTACCACCCCTCCACAGAAAGCTTGGGCTCATGAAGCAATTTGTCAAGGCATTAGACAAAGTTGGACAATGCTATAAGTATATATCCCTTAAATTCCCTAATGTTTCAGACCCTAAATTAAAAGAAGGAGTCTTTGATGGACCACAGATTTGAATATTGACAAGAGATACTAATTCCGTGAGCCACATGACGATAATTGAAATGGACGTTTGGATCGAGTTAACCTATTAAATATAGCACACATTTAAGAATGAGAACCGTACGCTTACATAGCTACACGTGTGGTTGAATTTCATTCGGCTAGGTTAGGTTAGATCAGGTTTTGTTAGGTTAGGATAGGTTAAACCTCTATGTAGGTTAAGCCGAAGCTGAATGACACGGTACCGCAACCACAAAGGGACAACGCAATGAGTTTAATTGTGTTACGTGAAGTTAGGTTAGGTTAGGTCAGGTTTTTTTAGGTTAGGATAGGTTTGACCTCTTTGTAGGTTAAGCCTAAGTTGATTCAAACGGTACCGCAAACACAACGGGACAACACAATCAGTTTAATTGTGTTTCGTGAGATTAGGTTAGGTTAGCTTAAGCTAGGTTAGATTTATTTCTAGGTTAGTCTTGATATGACCTATTCGATGTAGCACACGTTTGCTACTGGGAAAATATGCTTCCAGAGCTTTACGTGTAGTTCGATAAATTTCTGTTAATTCAGGTTAGGTGAGGTCAGGTTCTGTTGGGTAAATTTATGTTACATAAGTTGATATCAGGCAAGGGTTGATTTTTGATTTATTTGAAAAAATTTGTTTTTTGAAAATTAAACTATTTTGTAGAAATTTTTGGTTTGTTATTGTTTAAAAATTAATTTCTTTCAACTACAAGAAAATAATTCTTTTTTGTAAAAAAATTGACTATGAATAAACATTCATTTCTGTGTAGAAAATTAGACTTGGTGAAAAATAAATTTGTTTTGTGCAAAGTTAATGTATTTGATTAAAAATTCTTTTTTTTTAGTATACAAATTGAGTTGTCGAAAACAAATTCAACTTTTTTTTCTAATTTATGTTTTTTATTCAAATGTTTCTTTTTTAAAAAAACTAATTGTTTTAGTTGAAAGTTGAACTATTTCTATTAAAAGATAGTCAAATAGTCATTAATATTAATATAATATTCTATAATTATAATATTAACATAAATAATATATATAATAGTAATAATATGCATATTATATACACCTGAAAAACATAACCTCGGAATCGACTCATGCATGAAATTAAGAATAACGCGAAACATGAAAATGGTCAATTTCTTTAATTTCTTTCTGATGGGGATCGAGATATAAATAGAAGACCACCGAAGTCTTCCAAAACTGTCAGATCGGCAACAAAGATATCTTTGTGGTAACTAATTGAGCAGAAACCAATTTCTGGCAGAAACTTAATTAGTAAGACATTTCAGAAATTGCTAACTTTCGTGATTTATCGACGCGCAACTTGCGCCTTCAAAGTAACTCTTAGGTAATCCGCCAAAAGGGCGCAGTTATTAGCGCATGTTTTTCACATTCTTTTATTCCTTTATCTCAGCAATGTCCCACCTCATCTCTTGTGGTGCCTTCCAGAAAGTTTTGACTTGAATCATAACCGCAATGAGGTGGTGACAATTAAGGTACTTATAAGTAATATTATTATATGAATTCCCAGAAAAAGGAATACAAAATATGAAAAACAGTAGAAACAATTGTTTTCAATCGCTTTTACAAGAAATTTATTTGTAAATTAAATTTTTTGTAAAATATAAGTTGGTCTTTGGAATTCAATTAAAATGAACTGCTATTTTTAGAATAAATGCGTTATCATTTTTTTTGCCTGACATAATAAGTTACACAATTTATATACATTCTTGTTAATTTTGTAATAATTATTTAAATTACAAGAATTGTTTTTAAATTATTTTTGAATTACGCGCCAAGTGCGGCCAACCAGCGTATGGTCCTAACGCAAGCGCAGTAGCGCAGGGTGCCAACATTGTCATCACTGCACTCGTGTAATATTGCTTTCGTAATAGCCATGATCCAACAAAGCATGGTCCTGCCAGTCGCAAGTAAAAAAGTCAACTAATCAGATTCGGCACCCTAGGGCACCCGACTTTTCTGACATCTTGGATCGAGTGCGGCAGTTGGCTTCCCCTTCCATTCGCGCTAATGCAGTGAGTATGGTGGGGAGCGTTGGTTCAATCCAAGTCGAAAGTATTTGAGCATCGAATTGGCGGGACCATGGTTTGTTGGATCATGGTAATAGCAAAGATATTAGGTCCTAGATACGACATGGGTCAGTGGTGGGGACGGCCTATATATATACATACATGCATACACAAACACACACACACACATATATCTAACTACATTTTCGACTATATCGAGGTGCTGCCCTCTTCAACTTTTCGACGTTTGTATTGCAACCGCGTCCTCCAACACGTCAGCGGGCTGGGTGGGGGCAAAGATATTATAAACGTAGATGCGGTGCGGGCTTAGTTACCCGCGATAAATATAGACGGCGCGTGCGGCGAAAATGATCAGTTCCCCTCTACCAACCGCTCCACTTCAAAAGGACCCATCGACAATAGCCACTTGGAGCGCTGTAAGCAACTCTCAGTAGGCCCCTCGAGGCGCACTAATGGTTACTAGTTTACTTAGCTCGGACAAGAACCATTTGGATTTGAAGTAAATGGCCAATTAAAACATTTTTACATTTATAACTTTGCAAAGCATGGTTATTTTAATAAATACCACAAATAAAAGTAGATGAATAATTTATATTACGGTTTCATTTATTTCCCACTATTTATAAAATTATTACTTATAATTTTCATTCTATATATTGTCTATATATAGTTCTTTATTATTATTATTTGTTTCGCATTGGGAAACAAAATTAGACGAACAGAATTTCACTGTCATATTCCTAAAAAATATTATGGTCCATAAAATATATTTTAAAATAAACTTTAAATTATTATAATTACTACCGCTTACTCGAAATATATATAATTCAAATTATTTTTTAAGTTTTTCAGAACTTTTAAATATATTTATAATGATTCCCATTTTGCCGTAAAATTTATGTCAAATTCTGCAAAAAAAAAAAATGCCTCAAAATCTTCCAGATTTTTTTACAATCTTAGAAATCTTTTAAAATGTTTGAAATATTTTCGACATTGTAAAGTTCCCGAAATTATAAAATTCTGAAACCTAAAAACCCCGAATTTAAAAATTCTAGAATAATGAAATTCTGGAAAGTTTACAATATTGTCGAATTTGAAAATTCCCGAATAATAAAACTCCAGGCCGAATGCTGTCTAATGATAAAATATACAAACTAGAAAATTCTCGAATTGCAGAAATTCAGAAAAAAATTTTGTTAACAAACTATTTTATAAATGTTCAAATTAGGGAGTTGTCTAGCCCGGATATTGTATAATTCGGAAATTTTCTGTCAGCAATTCTCAAATTCTGTAAGATTGTAAATTGTCGAGAATTTTCAAATTCGGAACTTTTATATTTCGTCAATGTTATAATTTCGTAATTTTTACAGTGATGTGGGAATTTTATTTTTCGGAAAAAGCGACTGAAAAATCGCGAAAAATAAAATTCCCGACACCGTAAAATTCGTAAATTGAAAGATAACCAAAGAATAAAATTCCCGAAATTATAAAAGACTCAAAATATAAAATTTGAATTGGAGAATTGACGAAAAATACAATAAATAAAATTCCGGACAATAAGATATTACCAAATTTGAAAAATCCCTAAGGCAAATGGCTGAATTATAAAATATTCGAACTAGAAACTTCATGAATTTTAACAGTTCAAAAAATTGTTTATTAAATATTATTTATTTATTGAAAATACAATAATCGAATATATATTTCGGTATGAAAAATTTTGTTTGAAAATTGAATCCTGCAAAGTTTGTTTCAAAACAGTTCTTATGTAGTTACGAAGAAAATTTCATTTTTAGGGATTTTTCGTTCATCCCTTTCGGAATTTTTTCAGCGGTGCCATATTTTTATACCTCCTCTAATAATTATCTAATTTCTAAAAATAAAAAGTCAACATTTCAAAACATTTTAGAATCATCAAAAGTATCAATTCTCTTTTAAATTATTTCAAATCTTATTAAATTATTTTTAAAAATTTCGGAACTTTTAAATGTCTTTTAGACTGATAGCCATTTTTCCTAACATTTTTGTAAAATTCTGTTCTTTAAGAATCAAAATGAAATACTTTTACCTTGGAAATACAGATAAAAAAATTAAATAATTATAATTGTAACATTCAAAGTTTAAATTTGTCACTCTGAAATTGTGACCATTCTTTTTCAAATTGTTTACTACTGAAATTTTTTTTAATTTCCAAACTAAATAGATTAAAAATGGAATATTTTATACTGAAATCATACTTCAAAAAGATTTTGAAATTGAATAAAGGCCTTCATTTAAGAAGCCATTAATGCGAACGTTTACACTTGTGTCACTACTAAGACTTTCGAATTAAATTAATTCAAATTTTAACGTTAAAATATGTAAATTATATCATTTTGAACAGATCTAGAATCATCTTGTAAAATCAATCACTGTTAAATTTTTAATACTCGAACTGCAGTTCAATTTTCAAATTTACTTTCTTTCCCCGATTTGCCCCGGTCGCGAGCTTAGCTCAATATTTAAATCAACTTTAATTTTTTTTAAATAGTAATTTTTCGGTTCTAACTTACGGGAAAATCTATTTATTCTTTGAAAGATTTTTTACAAATCTTGTTGATAATTTTTACATTCTCATCCAAAATGAGAAGGTATTAGTTTTTTATGAAAAATGCATATTTCGGATTTTATCAAATGTCGACGTTTTGAGGCCCCTTGAGTCAGAAAAACAAGTTTTTACGTCGGGGTCTGTTTGTTCGTCCGGCGTCCTCGTTGTTGTCTGTATACTTGTCTGTATACTGTATACTTTCTTCAACTTGTAAACTATTACAGGTAGTTCAACTAACTACCTCCCATTTAAATCACTTTATTATCTTCATTAGAACTGAAGATAGTGCGGTCGCATATTTTTTCACAAAAAACGAACAATTATTTATATTTTGCAAATTTTTCGACGGCAATCTGTTCAAAAATGTTTAATGTACCATCATGCATTTTTAAAGATTTTTCCTATTATTTTTTAAATAAAAAACTATGCTTCAAAGTTCACTGTTTTTATAAGCCATAAATATATATAAGCCATATCAAATAAATGAAAGTTTAAAGGCAAAATTTTTTTACGTTTATTCAGAAAAAAAAACTTCGAAAAAAGTGCGAAAAGTACGGCGAGCAAGCCCATTATTTACACCTGTTGACCTATCTGCCATCTTCAAAAAATGTTTAAAAATCCAACAAAAATCACGGAAGATGACGTTCCAGGAGCAAAATTAGTGCACAAATAGGTGAAAGAGCACTGTGATAAACAGCTTAAACGATGATTGAAATATAGGAAACGATCTTTAAAAGGAAAAAAAGTGATTTAGTAGAAAGGTCAGTTGAGGTTGTGTTTGGCAGTTATTAATATTTTCTTTCTTTGCTAACATTTACTGACATATTAAATGAAGCATTGTTATCGGGGTTTCGAACCTCCTAAATGTTTTGATAAGAATAAAATCTATTTAATACTTTTACTTGAGCACGCAAAACTATTATATTTATCTATTTATAACCAGTTTATATGAAAGAAGGAAAATTTATTAGTACATTCCTGATAGCAGGAAATCACTAACAATTGACTTTTTATTGTCTAGAAAAGGGGAAGTGGAAAATTTAATATTGTGTTATTTTAAATTTATATGAATATTAAATATTTAATCAGAACAAGTTCTGAACTGCAAATCTTGAATAAAAGAAAATATTTATATCTGACATACAAAACCTCAACTGACCTTTCCACTAATTCACGTTTTTTCCTTTTAATGGTCGTTTCCTACATTTAAGCCATCGTGTCAGCTGCTCAATACTGTGCTCTTCTGTTGATTCGTGCACTAATTTTGCACCTGGAACATCATCTTCCGTGATTTTCGCCGAATTTTTTAGCATTTTTTAGAAGATCACAGGTGCCAACGGATATAAGCAATGGCCTTGGTCGCCGCACTTTATGCACTTTTTTCGCTGTTTTTTTCTACCTTTCAAATCTCTGTTATTTACAAATTTATTTGTTGTTGTTTTTATTAACAATATTTTCCATACAATTCGACACAAAACTGTTCCAAAAATACGGAAATGGCGTCAAATTCCGGCAGGTGCGCACTGCCGACGTCTAGGATAAAAAGGTTTATTCTAAACCGGACGCGATTTTCTCTTTCTTTCGTTCGTCTTCGCCATCACTACAGCAATCTTTGCTATAGCGAAGTCGATCGGTTGGCTTTGTACGGCCTGTAGGCCAAAAATATTGTGAACACTGAATTTTGAGATAATAAATCAATAAATTGAAAAAAAATTCTTTTCGTACTTTAGAATTTTAATGAAATTTCAAAAATTATTTTCTTAAACAAAACTTAAAATTTAGTTGAATTTAAAATTATAATAAAATTTAGGTAAATTTAAGAATTAAATAAAGTTTAGTTAAATTAAATTAATTTCTCGTCTGGTTTCTTTTAAAAGAGAAATTTCCTATATACTCAGTAAATAAGTTCTAAAAAAATTCTATTCGTAGTTTAAGATTTATTGTAGTGCAATTTTAAAAATTATTTTGTTAAACTAAATTTAAAGATTGAATACAATTTAGATCATTTCAAAAAGTAAATACAATTTAGTTCAATTCAAAATTTTACTAAAATTTAGTTAAATTTAAGTAAAGTTCAGTTAAAATGGTAGATGTTTAATGGTGTTAAATTTAAGTACGATTTAGTTAAAGTAAAATAAAACTGTCGTTGAATTTTAAATTTGATTGAATTGAATACAGATATGTGGGTTGTTTCTTGGCTTCAACAATGGAGAGCATTCAAATAAGCTGGGGAAATTTGAAAAAAGATTCCCTTATTTTTATAATAATTAGGTAAATTCAACAAGAAACTCAAGAAAGTAATTAGGTTTATAACTGACTCATAATAATAAAGAATAGATCTAGAGCAGAAATGATATTAAAATAATCTTCACATAGTTTACTGAGCCCAATCGCCAGGAGTATCATAAATTGTGCAATATTCTATTAAGTAAATTAAATTGATTTGATCAGTCTACAAAATCCAACGAAAAGTCTGGAATGTGTAATGCAATATATTATTTTATATCGCATTAATTTATGGGCGGTAGGAGGAGTTACTTTTTTAAATGCAATAAATATAACTTGATTTTAAATTAAAATTGTGCAGTTGTAAGTAAATTTCAAGTATTGCATCATTGAATTTTTGGAAACCTTTTCGCTTAACATTTTAAAGTAGAAAGTGTTCGGACACATAATTCTAAAATTTTTGGTTTGAAAGTTTCAGTTTCAAAAATTGGATAATTATTGGATTATTTTCTTTTAGAAGCGTAAAAATCAAATAATTATTATAAAAAGAAGCTAGTTTATAAATTTAAAATTCAAGGTGTCAGTTTTTGCAAAATTTCTAATATATTTAGTAGTCATTAATTTATATTGCATAAGCCTTTAAAATGTTATACAAGAAAATGAAAGTTAACGAAATATTTAAATTATTAGAAAATAAATTTGATTACGAAAAAATGGTGAAAAGCAAGTTTTGTTATTAAAGGAAAGCATTTAAAATAATTATCTTTGCAAAATTCAACATTTTGAATGGAATTAAATATGTAAACAGTTAAACAGGTAAAATGCACGACGTGCTACTGCCTGAGCTTAATCGACCAGCTGGAAAATATATTTTTCGATACATTTCCGGTGGAGAAAATTTTTAAGTTTCAACTTATTTTTCTCAATAAATACAAAATAAAGAGGTAAAGGAAATAATTAAATGCGAATAAATAAAAAACTAAGAGCAAAATAGTTCTGTGCAATTCTAGCATTGATTTATATTATTTTTCATGATTGTGGTTTGAAAAATGTAGTTACCTCAGATATTAAAACAACAAAAATACTAAATTAATGTTGCTAAACGTAAGGCCGGGGATGAGCCAAAATTGCGAAATCCTACAAAAATGGAAATAGCTCATATTTAAACGTAAAATGATACCACGTGTTATCACAAGTGTAAAAATATAATAATTTAATGTCTTTTTGCTATCAAGAATGGCCCTAGCCCTTGGGTGTCGAAACTAGGTCAAAAATGTTGAATTATAGCAAATGGAGTATGAGGGAAAATGACATTTTCGTAAAATGAGTTGCTTCTTATTTCAATTTGAAAAAATGTTTCATATTTATAACATGGCCTTAACTAAACTTTAGAAGCAATCTGTAATTTCATTTGACATTAAAAAATTCTTCTTAGACTTTACAGCTGTGAAAAAACTCATATACCCCTAAATTCACAAATATTAAAAAAATTCAACATTTCAGAAGACATTTCTCCAGGTCTATAAGGAAATTGTAGCTTGCTTTTCCGAATTTTTATTGCTTTATCCTGCAAAAATAGTAAGGGCATATTTAACCACAATTCTGGTTGATTAAACCAGACATTTTTTTGAGTGTATTTAAATTTAAATAAAAGTTAACTGTATCTTCAAATTTTTTTACTCAATTAAAATTATCTTTTCATTCACTTATAAAGTAAAATTAGATTATTACCATTTTGTATTTCAAATGCACTATAATTTGGCGCGACTGAATATATGGTTGGCTGTCGCGCCTCTGCAAGTACGTTGAGGAACCAATCAGTACATATCGCGCCTATGCCTGAACTAAAAGCAAAATATATCGGCCGCATCACACCGGCATTTGTCGACGTGAAAAATCGTTTTTTTTAATCAGTCCTTCTAATTTCAAAAAATTTTTTTTTATTCAGTATTTACAGTTGTTTAACAAAAACAGGAAAGTAGTCCAGTAATCATGAATGTTACTGAAATTATCGTAAAGTTCCCAATTGAAAAGCCTAGCATTGGAAATAAACGAGTTTTTCCGTCGACAAATGGCCAAATAATGCACTTGTTTATTAAATTTGTTTGAAAAATCATAAAATTTATAAACAAATTATGAATGTTGCTGAAATTAACATGAAGTTTTTAATTAAATGGACTGCCGTCGAAAAAAACGAATTTTTCGTCATCAGATGTTCGAATAATGCCTTTGGTTTATTAAATTTGTTTAAAAATAAATAAAATTTATCAAATAGTGAAGGATGTTGCTAAAATTATGATGGAGTTCCCAATTAAAAGGATTAGCATTTAAAAAAAACGAATTTTTTAGTCGATAAGTTCTCGAATAATGCATTTGTTTATTAAGTTTGTTTGATAAAATCATAAAGTTTATCAAAAAATTATGAATTTTCTGAAATTATCATGAGGTTCTTAATTTTAAAAACATGACATCGAAAGAAACGAATTTTTCTGACATCAAATGCCTGAATAATGCATTTATTATTAAATATGTTTATAATATTTAAAAAATAGTCTTAAGAAAAATTTTCTTCATTAAAATATTATTTCTATTCAAATTTCTTGCAATATGACTTAAAAACGTTAAATTATTGAAAATGATAAAAAACACACTTTTAACAAATAATTTGTTTATAAAAATTGTCTTTGTTTATTGCATCATGATGGAGTATCTTGATATAATGTAAATCTATGAAACGTTGGCGATTACAACAATTTTTCTATTACTGACGAGCAACGGGAACGTCAAATAGAAAAAATGGTCATTTTTTTCGTCATATTTATTCATTTATAAAAAAAACTGAAAAATTAAATTAAAAATCAGGCTCGACAACTTTCTTTGAAATTTTATCAGCTTTAAAAAAAAAACATCCAAATTGGTCCACAGATTCAGCCAAAATCGTATTTTGAACCAAAAAATGTACCTTTTCCCCACTGTGCGCCAGTCAGCAGAACCGTCATTAAAGTAAAAGAGATAGAGTACTTTTCTTCCAATTTCCCGCTCTGTGTCTTTTAGTCTCATGATATTTCCTGTTGGCTGGTGAGCAGCACACATGCGTGTAAATACATCGTTAATCGACTTTCAACTGTCAAAATTGAAGTATGTTTTAATCAATCAGATTGTCAGATACATGAGAATTATTACGGAAATTGCCGAACACGCATTAAGATAATCTTAAGTTTTGTCTTACTAAAGCTAACCTTACACCAAATAAGATAATGCTTGAAATTTCAAACTTATCAAAGATCATCTTAAAGTATTATTAAAGGTTCGGATTATGAATATGATCCCGTGTGCTATTCCGGTGATATTCAGAGTAGAATATAAATGTTTTTTTTAATGTTACTCAAAACAGGGAAAGGGTTTGAAGGCCAGGGTGAGGCTCGGAGGCATAAGTTGGATAGGTCAGGCTGAGGAAAACCGAGAACGATTTCGTGAAAAAACGGCACAACGCTAGGCTCTCGCACTTGCTTTGTTATAAAAAAAACTGACTTCAAATATCGTAATTTGTACGAAGGCAACAAGAAGCACATAGTTCCTTCAAATTGTAAATTATTACAGATAGTTCAACTAACTATCTCCAATTTAAATCACTTTATTATCTTCATTAGAACTGAAGATAGTGTGGTCGCATATTTATTCACAAAAAACGAACAATTATTTATATTTTGCAAATTTTTCGACGGCAATCTGTTCAGAAATGTTTAATGTACCACTATGCATTTTTAAAGATTTTTCGTATTATTTTTTTAATAAAAAACTATGCTTCAAAGTTCACTGTTTTTAAAAACTATCAAATTTCCTCACTCTTCATTGTATTTTCAGAGGACTCGAATTTTCATAAAAGTGAGTCTGAAGAAATGATCGATCGGAGAAAGCAATGGGAAAATATTCTAAGACTGAGGAAGACTGTAACCTCAAACATGTGTGTTTATTCTCTGCATTTTAAAAGTGAGGATTACTCATTTCGGACAGGTAAGTTTAGATTGATTTCTAGAACAAAATATATTTTCTAATATTTTGAATTTATAAATAATTTATATATACAATTTAAGTCATCTTCATTTTTCATAATTTTATTTTATGACCTCAAAAATTTGATAGAAACTAATTACAAGTTCCAAGATACATCAAGAAAAATCGTTTCCATTTTTTTATACATATTGAAAATATTTTAAAAACTTGAGTTAAGCCTGGCTGAAGTTTTTTTCAAAAACTACTAAGAATATATTAATATTATTATTAGAGTGAATAATTTCCTTCTTTGTACATAAAAAAGCATGCTCAATTATGATGTGAAAATGTATTTTTGTAGATTGCAGCGCAGGGAAGAGGTACTTAAAACTGTTACCGCAAACTGGACGATTGTAAACAAAAAGCAATTAGCTTTATGATCATTTGATGATCTGGCTGTTTTACATAAAGTAATATGTGTCCAGTTTGCAACAACTTTTCTCCTGCCACAAAATTTCTACACGACGGAGTGGATAACGTGAATCTACCAATTTCAGCATTGATTGGCGACATCTTTGACATACTAAGCACGAAAAACGATTAAAATTCACTAACAACACAATGTATCAGTTGCAAAGTGACCCCGTTGTCGTCGGCTGTCTTTGTTTAAATCCCCCTTCTGACGTTATGATTTCAGATCCCAATATCTTTGGTAATCCTTCCTTCCTATATATAAAAACTCGTAACTCAACTTAAACTAAACTTAAAACTAAACTTAACGTAACTTAACTCTTAAACTCCATTTCTCCCTCAGCTCTCTGTACGCACATGCA
>NC_046661.1:12859700-12869680 GCF_010883055.1 Belonocnema kinseyi | reverse complement strand
CCGATTGAAAATCGAAATCGCCGAAAAACGACCGCATTTGAAGAAGAAAAAACCGCTTTATCATCACGACAATGCGCCTGTTCATTCATGCTTAGTTGTACATGATTGATATGTTTGCAAATTATAAAGCTTATTGAGATTATGTTATACATGCTCATAATTTTTACAATAATATTATTTTCATATGTCATATTTTTAAATTATTTACAAATTTAAAATTAATTATAATTTCAAAAAATTTTAAATTGGTTTATTTGATGTTACATGAATAATTTTTTAAATTTTATCTTAAAATCTAATTTTGTTAAATAATATAAAAGATTATTAGATTAACAGATATATTGTGAAATCATTAAGTTTAATAATATTATAATATAAATTAAAATATAATAATAAAAAACAAAATATCAAAGTATATAATAATTGGATTTAAATTGTTTAATATTTAGTAATAAAAATATGTTATTTCTTCTGAGATTATGTAATTAAATATTAGCTATTACTTTCGTAATAAAAGTTTTTTTTTCTTTTAAATACTTCTATTAAAATTATATATTTTTTATGGTGCTTCGATATTGTGAAATGAATATTTAAATTCAATTTTCTAAATTATATGTACACATATTTTAATTTTTTAACTTAGTTAGAAAGCTTATTAATAAATTAAATGTATAGAAATGCAGTTTCAAATTTGAATGAGAATATAATGTAAACATTATTCTAATGTTTTCATGAAAATAGTAGTGTAATGTTTTTCATTTAGCGAAATGATTAATTAATTATAAACTGATTTTACCAAAGTTTATTAAGGCCATGTGATGAGTATAACAGCTAATCAAGTCAGTCGTAAGATCAATGTTTTTTCATCCATATCGAAAAATAAAAGCTTGAATAACGCGTAAATTTTATTCGGGAAATGTTTATAAATATTAAAGGATCGTTTGTGGCCTTGCAAAGAGTTGGTGGAAGAAAAAAGTTTATTTATGAAAATAATTATTATCGACGGACGCATTCAGTCTTTACAGCAGAAGTTTGACTTCTCACTTTCTCTATCGGCAATCATGCAGTCTGTTTTACCCACAGACTCGTAGAAGTTCGAAATTGTCTACTCGCTGCGCTAGTGCTGCTCTGAAACAGCTGATATGTATGTCAGACACGTGCTATTTAATGATTTCAACTTGTTTATTTCCTCCAAAGTTCAAACATTAGTAGTTGGATTATTTGTGTATAATGTTCGTGATCGATTTTTGTTGTTTTGCCCCACTTTGATCAATATAAACCTCATAACTAGCCCATTGACAACATTGCAAATTGCTTGCAGGGTTTGACGACAGCACGGTCGGTGTTTCTCCAAAATAATAACTTTTTTCAGGATTCTAATTATTTAGGACCAGAGACATATTCTTGCATGCCTTCTATTCATCGTGCCAAATTTTTAGCACGATATCTCATTCCGTGTAGACATAAATTGGGAAAGAAAACTTCCACTGGTATTTTCTTCAAAAAAATTTTTTTCTCAACATTTCCACCGGAACAAAGCAGAGACGTGGACTTTATTACCTCCTCTTTCATTTCCCAAACTTTCAGAGCGATATCTTGTTTCGTTTAGACGTAAGTTGGGAAAGAAAAACTGAAGACCAGGTATGGTCATGTGACCCTCTCGTCACATGGCCTTAATGAAGAAAAATTTTAGTAATGAAAGTTCAAATTTGAAAAAATGTATTAACTAAAAAATATTTAAAGGATTTAGAGAGAATTATACTTTAATGCTTCTCATTTTATAAAATGACTAATTGATATAAGCTGAATTTTTTTTAGAACATTTAATTGAATAAAGATAAAAATTTATTACCTGAAATTTAATTAATATAAGTAACAAATAAATTAATTATATACTTGTAGGTTATATAATGGAACATTGAATATGATTTGCATAATATAAATCAATTTATTTTTAAAGTAACTCTATTTCAATTAAGTAATTTTTCGGAATTATTCTGGTGCTCTGAGATTAATGTTTTCATTCAATTTTCAAAAGTATATGTAAAAATGTTTTAATTTTTTCCCTCAAATAAAAAAAAATCAAACTAAAAATTGAAATTTCTGTAAATAAAATTTAAAATAAGTGAAACAAATTATTTGGGGCTTTTTATGTTGTGAATAATTTAATTCATTATTAGCTGATCATCACACTTTATTTAAATGTTGTCGATTTCACCAGTTTTAGGTTCCGACGGCTTTTTTTCTTTAATAATCAATATTTTGTCTTAAAAATTTGGGACATGATAGCGACCATGCTAACGGACGTCCCCACACACTTTTTTTTTTGGTTTAATTCAAAAAAGTTTTAAATTAGCAAAATCTGATTAATTTGCATAGCGCTTAGGAATTAGTATCGATTTTACCGGTTTTAGGTTCCGACGGCTTTTTTTCTAGAATAATCAATATTTTGTCTTAAAAATTTGGGAAATGATAACGAACATGCTAACGAACGTCCCCACACACTTTATTTGTGATTTTTTTCAAAAAATTTTTTGATATTGCTAACAACGTATGTACATTTGGAGGTTATGTATATTACAATTCTCCTGTGCGTTACTTTCAAACTACACAATATTTTTGGCCGAAAAATTTGGACTTGCAAATAAACATAGTAACTAATCTCCCGGAACTACCCCTTTTTGCAGGCAATTATTTCTATTTTGCAGGATTTAATTTAAATTTAGGTTAACTGAATTTTTTAGAGCGTTAAGAGAAGGAAAAATATATATTTTAGATTCATAGGACAATTTCAAACAATTTTTTAATAATGAGTTCTAAGAGATCATTACAAAAGATTACAAAATGTTTCAAATTATTTAATAAAATTTAAAAAAAGGGTTTAAAAGTTTTTAAAGCAACATCGTGCCATAATATATAATTTTATAATAAATTTGAGTAAATTTAAGTGATATGTAGAAGTTTTGAAACGATTAAAAAACAATGAAAATTTATAAGATATTTTAGGACTTTTTTAAAAAATCAGGAAAATGACATAAATTCTTTAGAACGCAAACGTCTGGACACTAATGTTTTTTCCGAATTAAAAATTGTGAACGAAATGTGTGGAAAACTGATAACGTAGATGGTAAAGTATCACATGCCCTTAATTAAAATAACTTTGAAGGGTCTCCAGTGAAGAAATAAATGTTATTCAAGTTCCTAGGAAAATTGGGAATGTTTTGGGGAAGTGTTTTACATTTGAAATAACTTTTCGAAATTTCAAGAAAAATTCCAGTCAGATAAAAATATTTTTAAGAATTTAAGAGGCATTGTATATATATTTATTTTAAAAGGGATCGACCTTTTCCTATTATTTAGTAAAATCCCGTAAAAAATTTTTTTTAATCTAGATTTTTTGTTGACGAATCTTAAATATTCAAAAATCTTTTATAATTTTCTTCAAATTTGTAAGAAATTTTTGAAGATTCTGAGCTTAATTTTTTACATTTTAAACGGTTTTTCAAAATTTCAACAAAAATTGGATTCATTTAATAATATTTTTAGGAATTCAAGCGGCTTTGCATAGATTTAAAATATTTTAAACCTTGGAACCATTTCCGAAAAGTTATGGAATATTTATTATGTTTTTTTAATTAAAAATACGACAACTAATAGTTGAAAGTGAAACTACTTTTTAAAACACTCTTTTTTGTTTGACGATCAATAATTTTAGCTGAGAAATGTATTTTTTTTTTTAATTTGTCTAGATTTATTTATATTTATTTTTATATTTCATTATATTTATACTTTTATTTTTTTAAATTATATTTCTAATTTCATAAATTTATTAATAAATTATATGTTATTATTTATTATATCTCATTCTTAAATATATATATATGCATGCATCATTAATACAACATTTAGGGCTGGTTCTACCAACCTCAGTTAAATCATTGGTTAACTGATAGCGGGTTAAATGTAATGCTATAGTTAAGCGTCGATTATCGTGTCGCGCGTTCCACCACGTTTTTGAAGGTCACGGTTATCGCGCCAATCCACGCTCATGTCCACACTAACCTAAAAAAGTGAATTTGTGTGTTTTTTGTTCCTGTTATATTTCTCTTTTATTCGTGATATCTGTGATAAGATGGAAGAAAATAAAGTGAAATCGCCTAATTTTCTTCCTAATTCTCCTTCGATTTGATTCAGCAGATCATTTACACAAGCTTTTCTTAAGCGAAATCTCGTTTGAAAATCAACGTCGTCGAAACTATCAAAAAATTCACTCTTTCTTTGAAAATTCGCGGTCTTCTACGGATAAATTCTAAAATGTCTTCATCCACTTCGTCATCAGACGACCTCAGAAATTCTTCCAAAAAATCCATGTTTCATAACGACACTGCACTTTTTAGGTTAAAGGACGATTAAGTCGCCCTAACCGACCAATCTTGACCGGCTAGATTTAACGGTGGTTAATGCGAGTTAACCGGCTGTTAAAAAGTGGTGGAACGCGTAACTAGCTTTAACCGAGGATTACATTTTTAACCGAGGATTACATTTTTAACCGAGGATTACATTTTTAACCGAGGTTGGTGTAATTGGCCCTTAATAATTTATGTTTTACATTTTACATTTATTCGGAAAGAAATCAGAATCATTCGTAACCAACATAAACAGTGGGACAAAGGTAAATATTTGGAAAGCATCGAAATAAGATAATTGGACGCTGCAACACTTGTTCGGAAAAAAATCGGAAACGTTCAGAAAGAAGTAGATGCAGTGGGACACTTCGGAGAAAGTTCGGAAACACATCGGAAACCTTCGGAAAGAGAGGCGTTTGGAAATATATCGGAAGTAAAGTTCCCATACAATTCAGAAAGGAGCGGAACCGAACTTTTTTCCGAACTCTTTCCGTTTCTTCCGCTAGGGTTGGGCCTAGTGATCTGTCAACATGTGAACTTATTATCCTATCATAAAAAAGAGGTTGGGTTTAAACGCGCCGCCTATTCTTTAGAATCGAGACCAGAATCGAGATCAGCGGAATCTATTATGAAGGCAATGTCATGCGCACCGAAATGCGATCTAGAATTATTTTTAGGTTAAGAACAGAGCTGCGTATTATGAAACCAGGCATTTCCGCTGAAGTGTGTTTAAGCCCTGATGTGATCCGTTTGGCGGCGGTAAATGCTAGGGATACGAGTCGAGTCTGGAGTTTGAATTGAACAATTTTGACTTGCATTTTATTCAAAGCTAGCTCTAGAAGACTAAGGCGACAAGGCAAGTTCGAGGGATCTGTTTACATTATGAATGTAAACATTCCTAGCGATCGTGCCGAATTTGAGTGGAGCTCATGTATGTATGTTTTTTTAACAATTTATTAAATCTTCAAACATTGTAATTATTGAGACAATTTTGATAAATTCCTATTTTTTAAAGAATACGTTTAATTTATTATGTTGCTGTGTAAATTTACAAGAAATATTAATTATTTAAACAATTTAAATTAAAAAATTAAGACTAAGAATGTCTATCCCATGACTCTTTTCTATGTTGCTTTGTAAATCTGTAAGAACTAATAATATTTTATCTTTTATTAAACTTCTACTTAGGTGAACCCGGTTATACATCATATCCACTGACTAAGTCAAGTCACTGATGAGATTAGAATGTTATAAGTTAATTCAAATAATTTAATACGATGCTTGAAACCTCCTGCGATGATGTTGTAGGTATAAGATTACGAGCGGCCACGAGCGTTGGGGGTGACAACAGTCACCTCTGGATGCTTTCTTAGAGCTACCATCTGTCACTCCACGGGTTTCCAGTCGTTCTCTTCCTGATGGTCAAGAAAGTTTCTTACAATGCGACAGGTGTTTAATAAAACCGCCTTATGAGCTGCTGCCAATACCCTATTGACTCATAAATGTTCAAGATGTTCAGTGCATCTTGCGTGCACATTGCCTGTAGCCGAAATCACAATGGGATGAATAGATGCATGATTCACATTCAATACAAGTCAATTTTTTTACGGATTCAAGTAAGAATGTCTATACGATAACTCTTTTTTATGTCGCTTTGACAAGGTGTATTAATTGTTTAAACATGTTAAATTAAAAAATTAAAAGTGCTCTTTTTTGGAAGGGTCAATGTGTTTGCGGAGTCAACTAAGAATGTCTATGTGGTGACTAATTTCTATGATTCTTTGCAAATTTACAAGAACTATTAAGTATTTAAAGAATTTTTATTTAAAAACTAAGAGTTTAGCCTTTTTGATACGAGTAAATTTATTGATGGAGTCAACTAAGAATGTCTATCGGATGACTCTTTTCTATGGTGCTTTGTAAATTTACAAGAAATATTATTTATTTAAAGAATTTCAATTTAAAAATAAGAGTTTCACCTTTTTTCTACGAGTTAATTTTTTTACGAAGTCAAGTAAGAATGTCTAATAATTATTAATCATTCAAACAATATTCATAAACATATTCAAAGTAAGAGTATTTTTTAATTAATAAACACAATTTCTTTACTAAGTTAACTAAGATTGTTTTTGCCATGAATATATCCTAAGTTATTTGTTAAATTTACAAGAATTATTAATTATTTAAAGAACTTTCATAAAAAGAATCAAAATTTAGCTATTTTTCAACGAATAGATTTAGTTTTTTACAAATTTAACTAAGAACGTCTTTCCGATTAATTATAATAATCAAATTTGCATGATTTATTATTTAAACTATTTTCATGAGAAAATTAAGAGTTTGGGCATTTTTTGAAGAACAGGCTTAATTTGTTTACGGACTCAACAAAGAATGTATTTTCAATCACTTTTTACTGTTACACTTTGCAAATTTACACTAATGATTTACTATTTAAATAAGTTTCATAAACACATTCAGAACTTAACTGTTTTTTTTAGATTTTGAACCATTTGAACATTTTGAACAAATTATGTTTTAAATAAAATGTATGCACTATATATTTAATAAGAATTAAAAAAGAAATTAAAACTGTATAATGGTAAAAAATTTCATTTTCATTAGTTTCAGTAATTATTTCCTTTTATTAATTTCTTCCAGTAATTTCATAATAGTCTGTATGCAGAAAGCCATCTTCCGCGTGTAGCCGGGATTTTAAAATTGGAGTACACAACCCGGTCGTATGTCGTAGATGGTCACCCATCCAAGTGCTAGGGACGCTTGAAATGGCTTGACATCTGGACTCTTCTCGAGTCTGCATCTTGAGAGGGTGGCCGTGCGGAGCCGTGTACACATAAAAGTTATGAAAGCAAAAATTAATATCTCAGTATCATATTAAACTTTATTTACAAAGAAAATAATTGGAAGTAAAGCAGTTGGTCGCGCGCGAAGCGCGCGTATGAGCTTCTAGTATTGTAAAAGAGAAGAAGAGAAATGTGGATAAGTGTTCCCTGACGGAACGAAGGAACCAAAAGGAGCCTCTGCAAAGTACCCGTAAAACTTGACTACAAGTTCTTATCATTCAAATTGTCAATTCTACATATTTTTCTCATAGAAACCACTTTCAATAGAATATTTACCCTTTTTGCACTCTCTTTTTTTTTAATTTCGGAAGAAGAATCTTTTAAATTATCACGAATTTTGACTTGCAACAGGGATTTTTTAATACTTTTCTTCTAAATCCCAGTTTCTATTTTTTTTTTCAAATTCCCGTTCCATATCGAAAATTCTTTGTCCGAAGGGAAATTTCATTTCTTTACCAACTCTCTTTTATAAAATAAAAACGATAGTTATTTTCACTTATATGCCTTGCAACTATATCCAACTATATGTCTCCACCCTGATTATAAAGAAATGATGTGTAAAGTTATATTTTTAGAGAGCGAAAATCTCATACGAATTAAAAAAAAATATATTATAAGGCGAATTATGAATGTTAAATATTATTATTACTATTGTTATTACTCAAGTAATATTATCAGCCAATGCTTAAAATTTGCAACAAATACAATTGTTTATAAAATTAATTAATTTCATTAGCAAAATGAACAATAGAAAAATGTGAATACAATTCAAACTGTTTTCAAAATACATTTATATTCAATTTTGCTAATATGAAATTACGTGTTTTTATGAATTTTTTTGGATTGCTATTTACAGCCGCTTTATCGTTACTAAAAACTTTGTTTTCCCTTTGATATTCATAAAAAGTATCAACTTTTTAATGTATTTTATTGTTTTTGCTATACATAACAACGCAAAGACAGGCCTACATGATTGGAGCGCTATCTATTGGATTTATTTGAACTACGATGCCCCAACGGATGCTAATCCCATGCTTGGGATGCCTAATGAATTGACGCATTACGCAAAACGCAGCGCAATTTTGCAATCATGGTGTAATGTCCAAATTTAAACTAGCTTTCCTGTCGACAATTCACTGCTGTCTGATTGGACAGCTGAACGGGATCGTTGTTGCCGTTGATTCGTTGAAACGAAAACCAGTTAAAGGAACTTATTTGAAATAAAAACACTTAATTTAACAGCTGATGATTCAAAATTTATTAAAGATGAATTTCCAGCATCGCCGTCTCAAAATTTTGGAGATACAAAAATCTGGCGTTTTTCCGTTGTGCGCGCCTTCTTATAAACTCTGTTTTGGGCGGAGTAATCTCCCACATTTCCTTTACACCTAATCAAATCGCTGAAGTCATTGAATTTAACAGTCAGTTTACAAATAAGAAATTAGGGCGCATGGCTCCGCCTATTAGATTTAATACGCAATATGATCAATTTGTTGATTGACATATCCAAACAATTTCGGTCCAAAGTTCAAACTGTGACCGGATGTTTATAATACCATTTTCTCTCAAAATTCGTTCTACGGCACGTTTTGATACTAAAAATAGGTATGTTACTCATCTTTGGGAATGCTAAGAAACTAACCTATTTCCTATTGCGTTGTAATCTATAAGTATTTCCCAGATTTCGAATTAATCTTAAATTCTGATTATTTCTATTATTTCAGGACAGAGAGAAAGAGAGAGAGAGAGTATTAAAATAATGAATATTTCTTCTAAATTGTTCTTATTCTATAATTTCTAAGTTATAAGTTAAACTTTAAATTCTAATTTGAATTTGAACACGCACCGATTAATCGATATATTGAATCGATATCTCGTTAGTCGATACTAGCTTTCGAGATACACTTTGTGTAACTAAACGTATATGTTTCGAGGGCTCTAGGACCCGAAAATCCATATCGTTACAATGGGACGCCACCCTTACCCTCGTGTAGTTAGCACCCCAATTTTCACGAATTTGGAAATATCGCATTTTTTCTTTTTGTAATCGTTTGTTGGTCATTTGTTGGTGTTTGTTGGTCAACCAAGTGGGCACCGGAATATCCTAAAGACGTCCTTAGGACGTCTTGAAATGTCCTGGGACATTCTTTGACATTGGCGTCTAAGTCCCAGGGTCGTTACAAAGACGACTTTAGGACATACTAAAGACGCTCTATACCCAGTGTTGCCAGATGGGCGGAACGGTTTATCCCCAACTCGAACCTTATTTATCCCTAGATATCGACTGAGATCCCTAAATCTGCGAATCAAACAAAAGAAAATGGGAAACTGCTACGTTGCTCGTGCATGCTGTATAGATAAAAGAAAAAAAAGTAGATAATTGTGTTTCGATATAACATACATTTTCAAATTACCATAAAACACCAAACGCCAATGAATATATAACGATATAATACACACTAACATCACAGAACTTACAATATACATTTATGTTTTTTTTAATGCAAAGCTGCAGAGACCATTAATTCGAAATCACAATTAAACGAAAATTTTAAATAAACAATGATTTTTTACATATCATTAAGCGCATTTAGCATTTCAGTGGAAAAACTGCTTTAATAAACATTTTCACCAGTGAATTTTTCAGTCATTTTCTTACTTGGCTCAAAGTTGGCGCAAGTGCTTGACTTGATTAAAAACCTGATTCTCATAA
>NC_046661.1:12855775-12859600 GCF_010883055.1 Belonocnema kinseyi | reverse complement strand
ATCCCAAAATTTGTCCCTAAATGTTTCACATCTCTAGATTCATCCCTGAGAAGCTTAAAAATCCCTAAATCTAGGGATCAAATCCCCAATCTGGCAACACTGTCTATACCTGGCCTAAAGTTGTCCCAAAGATGTCCGCAGCGCTAGTCCTGAAGAGACCCCAAAAAGACCTATAAGAGACATGATTATTTTTTCACGCTAAAAAGTGAATGACCTCCCTGTAGGCACCAGGACATCAAAAGGACGTCCTAAAAACATCTTTATATGTCCTACGACATTGTGAGTTTAATGTGAGCCATTAAGAGTATGAAATTCAATGTCGAAACAGAATAATATTGTAGGGCTTTAAAAAAGCAACATCTTTTTCTAACGACTATTTTCATATCGTGCGTTGCTTAAAATATTAATTATCGTTTTTTTTTTGGGGGGGGGGGGGGGGGGGTTTGAAATTGCTATAACTTTAATCATTTTGCTTTTATCGAAAAAAGTCGTTGAGATAAATTGTTCGTGTTTTTGAGCACTACGGAATATCATACATAGAATTTTCAAAAGTTGTTATGCTAAAAAAAAGTTGTTATGCTAAAAAAAAGTTGTCATGATAACATTGTAAGGCTCCCTGAAAGAAACATTTATCAACTCCTGCCTTTTTTCATATCATGCGTTGTTTGGCTTAAAATGCTCATTTTTGTTTGTCTTTTAGGATTTTAAAAATGATATAACTCTTGACAATTTTGATTTTATTGAAAAAAGTCATATGAATAAATTTTTCTTGTTTTAAAGTACTATGGACAACCTTAAATAGAATTTCCAAATCTGAAAAAAACATGGTTTCAAAAATTTTGAAAATGTGCTCAACCATTGAATTTTTATACAAAATGGCTGGTTAACGAACTCGTTTTTTCTTTTTGGGTCCTGAAAAAGTGAGCCGAAGCACAGAATACTTCAGTTTTGGGACTCCCTGAGTCGTAAAAAACTATTTTCATGAAGATATGTTTACAGAATATATGAATAAATCAGGGTATATGAATATCCGTACAGAAAATTATTGAATTTTGAAAAAAGTGGTCTCAAAAATTTTCAAAATACGCTCACTTTTTGAATTTGTATCCAAAATGGCTCTCTAACGAACTTGACCTTCATTTTGAGATAGTAAAAGAATTTACCAAAAGAAATCTAATCAGTCATTTCTTTCGAAAGTTATCGTGCTAACAAAAAAAACCATCCACGGAATGGCAGACACATTTGTAAAAACCTGTTTTTCGGATTCAGGGGGTCTAAAACGTGGAAATTTGACAAAACCAGTAATGGCGAGAACGCCATTACATATCCCGCAAGGGCGCGCTTAATTTTCGCATAAAATCCGAAAAATTTGAAATTAAGAAATTTCTAAATATTGCATAATAAGTTTATTTCAAATATTTCGTTGAATAACTGAAAAAGTATATATCAGGTACATTAAGGTCTAATGAATTGTACATAAATTGCTATATATATCCTCAACTTTTTATTGTATTTTAAGCTTTACAATTTTTCTTTCATATATTATTTCCACACGTATCGTCTTTAAATACCGCTATGCAAGTACTTGCAACGAATTTTCAGATTAATTTTTTATCAAGACTTCCTCAAAATTTATCAACAAATCACATTAGCCGTTGTGCGAATCATCATAGAACTTATAATGCATTCGTTTATCCTGCACTGGTGTAGAGTAAGAGCACTCCGATCGCTCCGTCTTACTCCTTCCTTCTCACTCCGACCTACGTCGCTGCAGATCGGAGTGCACCAGTGCAGGATAACCGAATACGATATTAGTATATATAGACATACATAATGACATTGGAAAGTTATCTGAATAAACGCTCATCTCACAGGGAAAAATTGACAGAGACAATGCCACAAGAAAGACATCGATACATACACAGTAAAATGAAAGTGTTAATGAAGCACCAATATCAGGGTACCATATACCTGCAACAGAAATTAGCCTTGCGGTGTCAATGCTGCACCGTAATGTAGGGTATAGATTTCCAATCACTTGAGGTACGAAGTGTCCATCACTTGGGGTACGAAGTTCCTACTGACAGAGACGAGGTGGGAGATTGCTTATGCCGTGTATTTGATTTCGACTGACTTACCGCAGCGCGCACTGTTTGCCTTAGCCTTCCGAAAACTAAAATTAAAGATCCAAAAGCGCTACTCACTTAGCAAAAATTACTCAGACAAATTAATTGAATTCCAATACCACGTTGGTATTGGAACGGCTGTGGCGAGATTCGAACCTAACTTACCTAAAGCACTAACGCATTCCCTAACAACTAAACCCTACGGCTAACTTACGTTATGGAATATTTGGTAAAAATCTCGGCTAAGCGGCGTCGCTTGAAAACTCAGAGCATTCTGATTTTCAATGATTAAATTGATTATTTATAAGATACATCTTTTAACGGAACTGAAATATTCTTGTATGAATAACTTTCTCTAATGTGATATCTCAGTAACTCAGTATAATTAACTTGAGTATATTTAGATGTAAGATTTTATAAATTGTACTCATTGAATTAAATATTATTACCTTAGTGTATAAATTTTGTGATAAAAAAATCCTAATGTTTTAAATATGATATTAAATGAATGAATTTAAAATAGAAAGAGTTAACTTTTAGTTTGAATATTGTGAATCATAACCTTTTGGGTCGATCGGAGAATTCATAATATTTCGTGTTTAGAATACGACTTTGTCGTTTTCGTGTTTTAGATAATCGTATAATAATTTTAAACTTCGGTACTGAATTACGAAGAAATATAATAAAACCTCGATTTTCCCTATTTTGGAACGATATTATACTAAAGTATAATTAATTAATTTAATTAATTCTAACGAAAGGTCTCTCAGTGTATGATGCCATCAAAGTTTTTCGATGAGTACGTAAGTTTTTTTAGAACTAATTTTATGAGAGTTCATTTTTTTCTCTTAAATACGTAGAGAGCTATCAGAATTCTATCAAAACTACGACAGAAATATGATTATTTAAGAAAACTCAATTTCGTCAAAAAGTGCACTTAGCACCGTTTAGCTTTCCCGGCTTTATGTATAAATAAACATTAGGGTGGCCCAAAAAATCACATTTGAGAAATTTTAACGGGCTTGTTGGCCAAATCGTTCTCGTAAGCAAATAAATTTATGCCTATTTTTTTATTTGCAAAACAAAATATTTTTAGAACTCGCTCTGAGGCTTCAAAGTTTCCTGATTTGAAGTAAAGAAATCCTTACACCAGCTACAGGTTTAACCCAGAGAGCAGCTATATATTTATTAATTTATTATTACTCTGCCATTCAACTCATTGTCAGTCACCGCAACGTGGGATGGCAGCAAATACGGTGTACAATGAGCGGACCGACCGAGGGTCAACTTTTTTTGCGTCATTTTTCATAAGCTTTTCTTACGCTTTACTCAATTTAAATTATACTTTTAATCATTTTTTTTAGAAATATATTCTCAATAGTCTAAAGAATGTATCTTTAAAATGTCAAGTTACACAAGTATATCTGAGGGTCACAATGAACCTCCAAAAATTGCCATTATATGCCATTTTTGATATGCCTAAAACTTTTGCATAATATTTCTGAGATATAAAATTGCGATAAATGCAATATTTATAGATAAATGAACAAGTATATTAAATATCAAATAAATTCGCTTATAATTTCCTATTCAAAATCGAAGAAATAAAAATTGGAAACATTTTACATGTTAAACTCCATAAGATATAAAAATGGCCAGAGCGAGTTCTAAAAATATTTTTTTTTTTCGTAAATAAAAA
>NC_046661.1:12854660-12855675 GCF_010883055.1 Belonocnema kinseyi | reverse complement strand
CATAAGGATAGGCTGGGTAAGACAGTACGCGTGTCGCATTCAGTGTGTGATTGACTACATCAAATCTGGCAGGAGTTTTACCGCCAAGGTTCGAAAGTTTGCGCGCGAATTTCAGACCCGTTATCACACACTTAACAAATCAAAGCTGCTGACCATCAGGCAGCATATTGTTGAGAGAATACGGATACTATCTGACGCTAAGAGAAGTCTAGAGCAAAAGGAGAGGTGGGTCAGAGAAAATCAACAGTTTCTCTCTAACCCAACTCGACTCTTCCAAGACCCTCCAGTTACTGTCGAACACCCACCCACACCAGAGGAGGTCGAAGTATTTTGGAGAGAAGTCTACGAAGTTCAGCATAGACTGGACGAAGCCTCAGAAAATATAAATAGTTTCAAGGAGTTATGTGTTGCCCTCATAACATATGATAAAAAATGCGCATCCATCACTACCGAGGAGGTGAAAAAAGTATTAAGAGGGATGAAGAACTATTCCGCACCGGGACCAGATTGTATCAAAACATTCTGGTCGAAGAAGTTTTCTTCAACCAGTCAGCATTTGGCCCGTATTTTCACCTCATACTTGAAGTCGGAAGAGCCGATTCCAGAGTGATTGGTGGAAGGGCGCGCAATACTCCTGCCGAAAATAGGCAACTTAGCTGACCCGAAGATCTCCAGGCCAATAACTTGTCTGAACACAATTTATAAGAAATTCACAGCTATCTTAAATAATAGGATTATTCGGGCAATTGAACCTGTGTGGCAAGAAATATATGAACAACGAGGCTCAAAGAAAGGCGTAGCCGGATGTCGGGAGAACCTGCTCATTGGTAGATGTGTCTGCAAAGATGCAGAATTCTACCAGCGTGACCTATCGATTGCCTGAATTGATTATCGGAAAGCTTTCGATTCGACCTCCCATAGACTTATCATCTGTCTTTTGGAAATCTTAAAGGTTCATTCGCAAATAGTTGGGTGCATAGAGAGATCGATGCCGCTTTGGAAAACCAGATTTACT
>NC_046661.1:12852622-12854560 GCF_010883055.1 Belonocnema kinseyi | reverse complement strand
AAGCTATCTAAGGATGGTACTATAGAACGCCACCTCAAGGTAGGCCTAGTGGCGCCATCTCTTGGTCAGGCCGGAAACTTATCAATCCACCCTCGTATACTTTTATATATTTTATAATATTCCTACTAAATTTTATGTAACGAGCCTGATAATGCGAAACCAAAAACTATTTGTCGTATTCCTGCCACTCTTTGTTGTTTAAAATTTCGCGCCAATGGCAAGTACGCTGACCTGCCGCACAGTGCTTCAGATGGTACGAAAAGGTGATCAAACCTAAAAAAATGAATTTTTTTTATGTAGAATTGATGACAATCTATTAAAAACTATTTGAAATTCATGAAAGTACAAAAATTGTAAAAATATATAATTATTTTAGGCAGTTTTTTAGGCTTCAAAGTTCAACAATTTGAGAACTCGCTTTCAACGCCTAATATACACCTTAACTTTAAAAGACGCTGTATCAAGACAAACAAAAAATATTTTTTAAACGATTATATAGAATTATAGGGTATTCATTCCTTCAAGTGATTCAAGTAATAAGAATTTCATATTTATAAATATTCTTAATTTCTTTAAATTATATTTCACGCGGAAAGTTATTTCTCATTTAACCAGCTTATGCATTCCTTTCCATCAAAGTTTTTTGCGCCAACTTGCAATTTTATAATTGGGACACTAATTACGAGGGTTAAACAGGCAGAAATTTGCACGCGTCTAGTCGCACGCTCATCCCTCACAGCAGTTGTCGAAATAGGGATTTTAATTTAAACAGTTTTCATTATTGAGCGATTCAGATATTTAGTATCCTATTCTTATTTTTGTTGAATCGTTTAATTTAAATAATAATTAAATATTATTACAAAAAAATATGAAGAAATTTTTTTTGCAAGTTAACTTTATCATTTAGCAATTGCACTACAATAAAGGACTAGGTTATCTTAATAGAATTCTTAAAATGAAAGTTTAAAGGCAAGTCCTAAAATGTACCTGTTATCTGGGTATTGTAGTGGGTGTCTCAAAGATCTTTAAACAGATAGTGATAGCAGCTGTGAAGACTAATTATACCTTGCGGCTGTGAAGCGACTTACATCCGGTAGGTAAAGCCGTCAATACCAGTAATGTTTTTGTAATAAAGTGTCCTTTCTGATGTTCGAGAGTACATAATTTATTTGCTTGCATAATTACTATTTCGTCAATAATCACTTACCTTAATTTGATACAACAAATCGGGAACTTGAAATACCATTATAAATTAAATTTTAGGAATTTATGGGGTTCTTTTAAATTCGGCCAACGTATTTGCATTTGCCACTTTTAACTTTTTAAATTATTTTAAGATATTTAAAATAAGAAAACTAAGGAATGTTTCTGAACTGGATTTAATAAAATTGTATTCATGTTCAGAATGCATTGGTAGCCATATTGGGTCTGCCATTTTTAATTTTGAAATTTTTACAACAAATTTGGAATCAGAGACCCGTAAAGTATTTATAAAATAAATTTCATGCAAATCGGATAACATTTAGACTTTTGATCAACTTTTTGTACGATCTGAACCACTGTGTGCCGACGAGGCCACACTCAGTTAGGTAAAATCGGGACATATGGACACTTTGATAAGGTTTCATTTCTAGTTGGGTAAAATGAAATTCGATAAAACCTCATTCACAAATATGAAAATGTGACAAATTAATACCAATGTCTACCGAACTGTACTTTAATTAATACTGTACTTGGTAGTTGACATTTTAATAGACATAATTATAAAATATATAAAATCTTAGATAAAGATTAATGAAAAGTCGGGTAAAACGATGTCGAGGACTCGGTAAAAAATATAAGAAGGTTTACAGGGAAGTCACGAGGGAATCACTGACGCTCGAGAAACTTTAACTACCAGTTTGGTAAATTGTAAGCTTCTGAGAATAAAAAAGAACT
>NC_046661.1:12848094-12852522 GCF_010883055.1 Belonocnema kinseyi | reverse complement strand
ATTAGTCAGTTACAGCCAATCAGAATACAATTTCGCACACATACACATACAAAATTTAGCTTAAACAATTACATTAAATTATAATACATTACATACGATACACTCGCACGCTTTTAACAATATTAACTCTATTAAAAATCGAAAACGCTGTCGATGGGTTTCGAACCACCTAACCGAAGTTTAACGCGTTCTATCGCCTACGACGTAAGCCTCGCGGCTAGCCTAACAGTTGGCATACCGGAAAAAAATCTCGACTATAAACTTGAAGTACGAGTACATCAGGGCCATGCAAAAATATCTCGGGCCCGTTTCAGCAAAAATTTTTATTGTAACATTTAATTGATGAGTCGGGCTTGAAATTGATGAGAAGTAAATAAAAAAATAGAATGATTTTTTATTTAAAACTTTCTAACCTTAAAACCCTCAATTATTTAATTTTTAATATTTTAAATGTTCGCACCGTCTACTTTTTTAAAATCTATTTGATGTGAAATATTCAAGCCATTAAAATTGAGCATAAAAAACCTGAAAATTAAGGTTATATAAAATCTCTGAAATCAAATAACGTTAAAATTTCAGGAATTAAATCGAATATATAAGTTAACATGCTTTACAGGATTTATTATCTATATTGCATAAAACCTATGTATATGAAAATATGAATATCACACATAACTTGAGAAAATTTTGAATATATCTTCTTGGGATATGTGTTTATTCAAGATTTTCAATTAAAGTTACTTTAATTTTTAATATGAGAAATTTATCATTTAGTTTCGAATGTTTTTTTTACATAATTTAATTTTAAATACTCACAATTAAACAGTCTATAATATTAAAAATGTATAAACAAAAATGCTGAAATTAAGTTTTCAACTCTACATCTTCCAAATTGAAGAAATTTTTCTTATGTAGCATCAGAATTGTAACTATTTTAATGGTGAAACTTGTATAATTTTTAACGTTCAAGGCCATGTGATGAGTATAACAGCTGATCAAGTCAGCTCTAAGATCATTATTTTTTCACCCATATTGAAAATAAAAGTTAAAAAAACGCGGAAATTTTTTTCGGGAAATGTTAATCAATATTAAATGATCGTTTGTGGCCTTGCAAAGAGTTGGAGGAAAAAAAAGTTTATTTATGCAAATAATGATTATCGACGGACATATTTAGGTTTTACAGCAGAATTTTGATCTTTAACTTTCTCTGACGGTAATCATGCAATCTGTTTTACCCACAGACCCTTAGAAGTTCGAAGTAGTCTACAAGCTGCGCTAGTGCTGCTTCGACACAGCTGATACCAGACTCATACGTATGTCAGACCAAATATGTTTATTTGCATTTCAAGTGCAAACATTAGTTTTTGCATTATTTGTGCATAATGTTCGTGAGCGATTTTTGTGGGTTTGTCCCACTTTGATCAATATAAACCTCATAACTAACCCATTGACAATATTGCAAATTGCCTGTAGGGTTTGACGATAGCACGGTCGGTATTTCTCCAAAATAGTAATTAAAAAAAACTTTTTTCACTATTCTAATTATTTAGGACCAGAGACACATTCATGCATGCCTTCTGTTTATCGTGCCAAATTTTTAACGCGGTATCTCATTCCGTGTGGACGTAAGTAGGAAAAGAAAATTTTCACTGGTATTTTCCTCAAAAAAAATTTTTTCTCAAAATATCCACCGGAACAAAACAAAGACATAGACTTTATTACCTCCTCTTTCATTTCCCAAACTTTCAGAGCGATACCTTATTTCGTTTAGACGTAATTTGGGAAAGAAAAATTGAAGACCAGGTTTGGTCACGTGACCCTCTCGTCACATGGCCTTAATTTGAAAAAGTAAAAACTTTTCAATTTTCAAGATGTATACAGATGTATGGAAATGAAGAAAGTCACGAAATCTATGGAGTTCAAGAAACTCACGAAGTTCATAAAATTCACGGAATTGATGAAATTCGACGAATTCACGAAATCAAAGGAATTTAAGCAATTAACGAAAACACAGAATTCAAGAAATTCGTGTATGAAAGGAATTCGCGAAATAAATGGCGTTTATGCAATTCACGGAATTAATTTAATTCAACGAATTATAGGAATTCGCGAAATCGCTGAATTCATGAAATTCACGGAATTAATGAAATTTAATTAATAAAATTCATGAAATTCTTGTAATTTAGGGAATTTACAGAATACACCTAATTCATGGAATTCACGCAATTAAAGGAATTCATGACATTCGCAGAATTCAAGGGATTTATGGAAATGAAAAAAATCACAAAATCTACGGAGTTCAAGAACCTCACGAAGGTTATAGAATTCACGGAATTTATGAAATTCAAGGGTTTCATGGAATTTACGGAATTCATAAAATTGGTGGAATTCAAGGAATTTACGGAATTCATGGGATTCAGGGAATTCGCGAAATTCATATTCCGTAAATTCCGTGATTTCATTGAATTCAATCAACTTATTTAATTTGATAAATTCCTTGATTTTCTTGATTTCCATTAATTTTCGTATTCCGTAATTCCTTCAATTCCATGAATTTCAATAATTCCATGAATTCAGCGAATTCCTAGAATTCCAATAATTCCGTGAATTTCATGAACGCCATATATTGTGCGAATTCCTTTAATTCCACAAATTCCGCGAATTCCGTGATTTTCATGGATACCGTGATTTTGTTAAATTTGATAAATTCCGTGAATTCTATAAACTTCGTGAATTTGTTGAATTTCATGAATTCCTTGAATTGTATCAATTCCGGAAACTCAATAAATTTCGTTATTTCATTGAATTTCATTAACTTATTCATATCCATGAATTCCTTGAATTTCTTGAATTCCACGATTTCCTTGAATTTCACGAATTACGTCAATTTCGCAAATTGCTTGAATTTCGTGAATTCCATGCATTTATTGAATTCCGTGAAATCCATTAATTCTGCGATTCGGTGAATTTCTGGAATTTTATGCATTCCTAGAGTTCCAATACATGTGAGGTACCATACCAATGCCAGCATTTGGCAACTACAACATTACGTATTGTAGCGTTAACTTACGTTTCGGAAATAATCTTCCAAAACATGTTGTGGAAGTTTCCAACAGAAATTTTTAATAGTGGATATTATATAAAAATATTCATACTATATAGGGATTAACACTTTTATATATATTATATAAAAGTACATATACTTTTATATATTTTGTAATATTCAGTAAAGGAATCTTTTTCATACTTGCATTAACATATTTTGTTATTTTAAGAATTAACTGTTTATAAAAATTAGTTAATCTCAATTTTACACAATCTTCAGTATCTTCAACACTACCATTTATATGTATATATTTCCAAACTATAATCGCACTTAGTTATACTAAATTTTATATAACGAACCTGATAATGCGAAGCCAAAAACTCAGTGTCGTGTTCCTGCCATTCTTTGTTGTTTAAAATTTTGCGCTAATGGCAAGTACGCTGACCCGCCGAGGCGGCCGCTGCGCGGAAACATTTTCGTGGTGATAATTATAGACCGGCTGCAAGCAATTTTTCAAAATCCAATATTTTTTTCAATTTTAAACAAAAAACATTAAAAATTGATGTAGCGTTTCTTCAGCAGAAGCAATATTTTCGAAATTTTTTATTCAATTAAAAATTTTAAGACTATGTACCCAGGAAAAAAGAAACGATCGAACTGGAGCGCTTTGAAATGTGTATCTTAAAATTTCAGATTGACAAAGTTGCATTTCAATTGTTTTGGGACTCTGAATTGATCAGCTATTTGGACTTCCTTAAATCTGCCAAACCATATTCGGAAATGTACTCGTTCTATAGTCTTAAGGCATTCTGAATAGGAGAACATAACCTCAAAAAGTAAATTAAGTTCAATTCGTGATTTATGATTAACAGAAGAAACGCATGAATCGTTTCAAGTTCTCAATGAAATGGAGTTTGAGTGATGTCAAACTGAATGGAGAAGTGCAGGTTCCCTTTTACAGAAACGAATCTGCATCATACAATTGATATTTGATGAAGTCCGATGAATAGTATAATGCAGATTACGCTTTTCATTATTTAATTGTAGTGAATGGGAAGTGGCTGCAAGTAAATTTGAATAGTAAAATGCAAATAAGTTAGGGACTGTCTAATGCCGCGAACTTACTTCACTACGCGAACTTTTACTATTTTAGAACAATAACTGAATACAAAAAATTAATATTTTTCGGAAACTAAGTGTTCAATGTAGAATTTTTATCGTATTCAGTGAAAAAACATATAACCTGTTAAAACTTTTTTTGTCAAGAAAATAATTAATTAGCAAAAATTATGAATTATGTCAAGGTAAGTTAATTGAAGTTTATAATTTGTTTAAACATACAATATACTAAAATAATGATTTGTTTCTCACAAAAAAAGTTT
>NC_046661.1:12846778-12847994 GCF_010883055.1 Belonocnema kinseyi | reverse complement strand
CCAGCGTGACCTATCGATGGCCTGGATTGATTATCGGAAAGCTTTCGATTCTACATGCCATAGACTTATCATCTGTCTTTTGGAAATCTTAAAGGTTCATCCACAAATAGTTGGGTGCATAGAGAGATTGATGCTCGGGGTGTGCATGTCACGCCCTGCAGCTATCATCGGGAATGTCTTGGCTCAAAATGTGGCGACGATATGTTAAAGTGGAAATGACACCTTTCAGGAGTGAGTACTCGAGATAGATAAGATTTTATGCAATTTGCTCACCCCTAATACTGAAGTCAAGTCCGAGCGTTTCAGCAGCCTCCTTCGCTCAATATTCCACGACCCCCTTGACGGCGTGAGATGTACAGACGCGGAACGGAAGACTTAAGATGCATGCTTTTGTTCGTGTGTATAACCTTTCTTGTCCCGATATTAAGGGATCTGAGCTCTTTCTTCGTCCATGGAACTGCTCCAAATGAATGTAGTAGTACCGGGACGGCAAGCATGTTCGTTGCAGATATTTTGTTCCTCGCCGACAGTTCAGAAGACCAAATCTGTCGGATGAGACGTTTGTATCTGCTTCGGAGAGTATCCTTTATAGATGTCACATCCTGAATGCGGTTCTGTGGCACGCCTAGGTATGTATAAGTCTCTCCAGCGCAAAGATGTCTTATGGCGCTTCTATCAATGAGCTCAGGATCTTCAGGGATGCCATTAAGTTTTCCTCGCTCCAAATAAACATTGGCGCATTTGTCTAATCCAAATTCCATACCAATTTCCTTAGTATATCGTTCGACAATCCCCAGAGCTAGATGCAGTTGCTCTCTGTTTTTAGCATAGATCTTAAGATCGTTAATGCAAAATACATGAGTGACCTTGTACTTTCGATCTGCAGGTTTGCCGCACAAGTACCCGTCGGAATGGCGAAGTGCTAGAGATAGTGGCAATAATGTAAGACAAAAGAGGAGTGGGTTCATGGTGTCGCCCTGAAAGACACCTCTCTGAAAGGTGACCTTGTTACTTGTCAAACGATTTTTTCCAGATGAGATAGTAAATCTGGTTTTCCAAAGCGGCATCGATCTCTCTATGCACCCAACTATTTGCGAATGAACCTTTAAAATTTCCAAAAGACAGATGATAAGTCTATGGGAGGTCGAATCGAAAGCTTTCCGATAATCAATCCAGGCAATCGATAGGTCACGCTGGTAGAATGCTGCATCTTTGC
>NC_046661.1:12843290-12846678 GCF_010883055.1 Belonocnema kinseyi | reverse complement strand
CACGATATATTGAATTACCTGCCAACGAGATCGCCGATTCTCAGCAACAAATTCGACCGATTGTTCAGGGGGACTCAAAAGCGGTGCACCAATCAAAACGTGCCCTGGGGTCAAAAACGTTAAATCTTCTCTATTATCTGACAACGGTCCTATTGGACGATAATTAAGAGTTGCCTCAATTCGCGTAAGAGTAGTATAAAACTCTTCGAAAGTAAGAGTTCTAGAGCCCACTATTCAGCGAAAGTAATGCTTGAAGCTTTTCACTCTAACCTCCCACATTCCCCCGAAATGGGGTGCAGAAGGCAGAATGAAATGCCAAGTACTTCTTTGACTGGCGAGTTGATTCTGTAAGTTTAAATCTTTACGTAGATTTAAAAGGCATTTACGCAATTCTCTTTTAGCTCCCTGAAATGTGATTCCATTGTCACTGTATGTGTGAGCTGGTAATCCACGATGATTTGTAAAGCGGTGGTAAGCTGCTAGAAAAGCTTCACAGGAGTAATTTGAAACAAGTTGCAAATGTATGACACGAGTCACGCAGCAGACGAATAAGGCTACGCAACTCTTGTAACTCTTTTGCCTTCTCCCCGGTGATACGCGTACGTTGAAAGGACCCGTATAGTCAACCCCAATATGTGTAAAGGAACGACTTGGAGTGGTCCGAAAATTCGGAAGACCACCCATCAGCTGTTGTGAAAGAGTAGCTCACTGACGCACGCATGAAACACAGACATAAATCAATCTCTTGACAAGCGTGCAAGCTCCTAACACCCAAAATCCCTGGCGTAACATGCGTGAAGTAAGTTGCGTACCACCATGCAATTATCTAATGTGTGATTGATGAGCAATAAGCTCACTTATTCGATGAAGCGGTAAGATAATAGGATGCTTTTCATCGTAACTAATTGGGGCATTATCTAAACGTCCCCCCAAACGCAGTACACCAGATGCATCTAAAAATGGGTATAAAGTTTTTAAAGACGAGCTCTGCCTTATGTTGGAACGCAGACTTTGGTAACCTACCCATCTTAATTATGAAAGCTGTCAGAAATCGACGACAATAGGCGGTTACTCTCAACAATTTTAGCCAAGACGAAAACCTGTCAGCTAGTTCGAAGGATTGCTCAGGTTGCTTCACAGTATGATGAGTAACTTTCTTACTCCACTCTAGGTCCATATCTTAAGACAAAACGGGCCTTGATTCTGGCCAACTAGCAGAATGTTTCACCAGCCACTGTGGACTATGCCACCATAAGGGATGATCCTTTAACTCTTCTGTGAAGAAACCCGTGGAAGAGCAATCAGCGGGATTGTCCTTAGTGGGAACATATCTCCACTTAGCGTTTGGAACTAGCTTATGAATCTGAGCCACTCGATTAGATACAAATGTACGCCAAGTCGATGGATGCTTGGTTAGCCAAGCTAACACTACAGAGGCATCAGTGTGACAGTAAAGTGCGATATTTTCAAACCCCCTTGTTAAAATTAGAAAATGTAGAGTCTTGGCTAATAATTACGCTTCACACGATTTGAGCCCTGGCGAACCGAAGGAATTAAATGGAGCCTGTACAAAGTATCCGTAAAGGCCCCATTCGGTTCCTTTTTTAAAAACTCGAAAAAACAGCAAAATCTACTTTTAAATTGTTGAAACGTTAAAATTCCCTATAGAAGGTGACGGAATAATCGCAATAGTTTTTTTAACTGTAAAAAGTTTTAAAAAATATAAGACGTATAACTGTTGAGTGCTACACTTGAAACGCACTGCCTGAAGTAGCAGTAAACAGCCGTTATACGTCTTATATATTTTTTAACTTTTTACCGTTGTAAAAAAAAACTATTGCGATTATTCCGTGACCTTTTACAGGGAATTTTAACGTAGAATCCGAATTTCAACAATTTAAAAGTTGATTTTGCAGTTTTTTCGAGTTTTTTAAAAAGGAACCGCATTGGGACCCAATGGAGTCTTTAGGGGTACTTTGTAGAGGCTCCATTCGCTTCCTTCGGTCCGCCAGGGAGTCTAGGTATAGTCACAGGTAGGATAGGAGCCACTCGTGTTTTAGCAGTCAGTAAAGTTACTCGTGCATTTCCATCCTCCTGAATAATACGGAGATACACGACTGCAGCATAAGCTCTGCTCGAAGCGTCAGAAAAGCTATGCAGCTCGTAACCTAGATTGTTAGCACTTTGTCCGTTCCATCGCGGTATCTGGATTGCTTATAGTTAGTTAAGACCCTTATAATATTTGGATCAATAATCCTTCAAATCAGTGGACAAAGGCTCATCCCACTGCAGCTTTTGAAGCCATAGCTGCTGCATCAAACGCTTAGCGACTATTACAACTGGAGCTAACCAACCCATTGGATCATACAGCTTTAAGATAACTAAGAGAATTAAACGTTTCTTCGAAGAATCCATAGGTCGGGGCTTAAACCTAAATCGAAAAACATCGGATGCGAGATCCCATTACAAACCAAAAACTATCAGTTTAATATCCTCATCCATTAGAAAATCAAACGCTCTCTCATGAGTTCCTGAGGGACAATCTTCGAATAATTATTCATTATTACATGCCCATTTTCTTAGATGAAATCAACCCTTTTCGAAAAGGTGAATGACTTGCATTCTTAATTTTCGAGCAGCATTTCTTTCATCAGCGCCAAAAAGAACGTCATCCACTTAAACATTATTTTCGAGGACTAATTTGGCTGCAGGAAAATTAGACCCTTCATCATTGGCTTATTGTTTAATGACTCTATTAGCGATGTAAGGAGCGCAATGAGTACCATACGTGACTGTATTTAAATTCCAAGCCTCAACGTTTTGTTCAGAGGAATACCAAACTATACGTTGATATATTCTACCAGGTGGGTCAACCAAAATTTTTCGAAAAATTTTCTCTACGGCGGCAACAAACACAAAGCGATGGGATCGCCAGTGTATTATAATGGCGACTAAATCCGTGAGAATTTTAGGTCCGATGTGAAGATGCAAATTCAAGGATGTGTTATTGGATGTTAAACTTGAGGTATTGAATACTCTTAAACGAGTAGTAGAATTATCATCCTTACCCTGGCGAACCGAAGGAACCGAATGGAGCCTCTACAAAGTACCCGTAAAGACCCCATTGGGTCCCCATTCGGTTTCTTTTATAAAAACTTAAAAAAAAAACAGCAAGATCAGCTTTTACACTGTTGAAATTCGGATCCTACGTTAAATTTTCTATTAGAAACTCATGGAGTAATCGCAATTTTTTATTTTTTGCAGCGTTAAAAATGTAAAAAATGGCATTAACCTCTGCTGAAGGTGACTTTAAGCGCATCCATAATAGCTCAAGTAGTACGTTGCTCGCGAAGTTTAAAAATAAACTTCTCTCTAACTTGCATCGCAG
>NC_046661.1:12841863-12843190 GCF_010883055.1 Belonocnema kinseyi | reverse complement strand
AGGTATTTTATTTTTTTAAGTTTTTAACGCTGCAAGAAAAAGTATTGCGATTACTCCGTGAGTTTCTAATGCAAATTTTAACGTAGCATTAAAATTTCAACAATTTAAAAGTTGATTTTTCTGTTTTTTATTCGGCTAAAAACACCGAGTATTGAGAAAATAAAGTTGAATCCTTAAGCAAACGAGAATATACTCTCTTTAAGACTAACCTTGCTCTATTTAAGGAACTGCCAATATCTATCGGAGGTCCATTCTTAAAGGGCAAGCGTACCATACACCTTCCCGATGCTAAACGTTGATGAGTCGAAACAAAATTCTGCTCACAACTCATCTCATCAGCAGTCAAAAGGGATCTAGATGCTGGTTCCTCCATCTGCCAGAACCTAAGCAAATCGTCGTGAAGGATTTCCTCGGTTATACTTTAATTCGCTGTTACTGGTAAAGACCAGCTGCTGTTCGAATTACGAACGAGCCCAGAGAGGATCCATCCGAAAATGGTATCCTGCGCTGTGAGAGAGTCTAGCGTACCCTGCTTAAGCCCTGGTAAGAGACATGATCCAAATATATCCGCTCCCAGAATCATATCTATGGCTTCTGAGCCACATGGATCAGGGTCTGCTAAGGAAAGTTCTTTTAATTCTTTTTCAACTCCACCCCCCGGTCTTACAGGTGGAGTGTAAGACGTTAAACGCAATAATACTAAAGCTTGCATAAGCACAAATTCGATCACACCTCTCTTTGTTAAAAGTAATACTTGAGCTAACTTTTTCGCGACACCTATCATCTCACCTCCCACACCGTAAACCAAAACATTAAACTTTTGATACTTCGGATTCAGAATTTTTACTAATCTTTAAGATGAAAAACAAAATTCCGAGTCCTGATCAAGGAGAACTCTAAAGGCATGAACCCGGCCATTGTCAGCTCGTATGTTTACTACGGCAGTTGCGAGCAAGGTAGAGCGTGAATGATCGCGTTTATTATTCAAAAAATAATCTGTAGCGTCATTGAGATTCGTATGATAGGCTCCCTGTATTGATAGTGGAGGGCTAACCGATATTTCTTTCATTATTAAGCCCGTATTACTAGTTCCGGCCACTGGAGAACTGATTGCAAGAGTGTTAGCGGAAGTCAACGCCGGCGTTGTAGGAACGCAATTAGAATTAGATTTAAATTCAATATGTAGCAATCTGTTATGTTTACGATGGCACTTACCACAAGTATACTTGCTACAACAGTTGTAAGGTTTATTACCTGGTGTCAGACACTTGAAAAGACAGTGATGACGTAACACGAGTTCCTTGCGTTGATCAATAAAGAATTCTCT
>NC_046661.1:12839107-12841763 GCF_010883055.1 Belonocnema kinseyi | reverse complement strand
ATAATCATTATTTGCATAAATAAACTTTTTTCTCCCTCCAACTCTTTGCAAGGCCACAAACGATCATTTAATATTTATTAACATTTCCCGAAAAAAATTTCCGCTTTATTTAAACTTTTATTTTTCAATATAGGTGAAAAAATATTGATCTTAGGGCTGACTTGATCAGCTGTTATACTCATCACATGGCCTTAAATAAGTGATGATTCTTTTTACACATTAAGCATGTTGAATTGGTAGAGGGATTGTGACCTTTAACTGACTGCCTTTTGTTATTTTTACCCTTTTCTGGTAGATTACATTTTGATAATTGAATCACTTCTAAAGTCCGAATGCGTGTTGCTAAAAAATCATCTAATTTTTTGGAAGTAGAATAGTCAGTTTCAGATCCCAAGTGCATCTCCCATTCCTTCAAAGATGACTTATCTAATTTACGCTCTGTCCAAAACACTATAACATCATCCCAATGCTGAGTTGGTCGATTTAAATTTTGTACGCGTGTTAACGCTTCATTTGTAGAATCACGTAACACTCTTAATTCCACCACAGGATTGTTAGAGACATTCGGTATTGTTGCGATTGCCTTTCAATGAGCATTAATCAGGGCGCGTTTATTATCATAGCGAATTTTAATTGTCTCCCAAGCAGTAGTGAAATTCGCATCGGTCACTCTCACATGTTTAATTTTTAAAAAATGATTTTTGCTTTTGAAAAATCGCATTTTTTTGCATTTTGATAGCATTTAAAAAAACCAACGCGAGTTGTTAGCTTAAATATTGTTTTTTAAAAATATATATATAAGTAATATAATTGTGCTAAGTATTTTTTCCAAGCCCCCGAAGTTACTACATTTTAAAAGAGGGAATTTCGGGATTTGAGAGTGGACAAGTAAAAGTAAATGTATTAAATAACACTAAAATACCACAAAACCATTTATTTTTTATAAAAATCATGCCAATAATTAAGAACTAAAAGAAATACCTAATTTCCAGCAAAACCCTCGCATTCAACGCAGATAGGTGCCCGATGGTCGTCACACATTCTTCGCAAGCAGTTTGGGCACCTCATGCGTGTTCGACTAGTAACTGACGTTTTGCACATATGACATCTTGCCCATGTCTTCTCTCGAATGACATACAACGCTGCAGGTACGGGCTCATCCATTTCTAAATTTCTTTGGATTGTTCTTTTGATCGAAGCGCGTAACGTTGGTAACTCTAATCGTCGCAAAAGGTGCGGTTCCACCAACACAAAGACTAAATTTTTCAAAAAAATGTTTCGATACAGTTTTCGATTTCCGGCATTTCAATTATATAAAACTTGAGAGTTTACAGCAGCTTGGTCCATCATATTGAAAAAAAACCGTAGGGGCCATCTTTGAGTACGGCGACCAGTAGAAAAGTGATGACATTTTTGATCAAATGCATCATTAGCACCCTTGTAACTGTTATACGACATTACTATTTCCGGTTTTTGAGTTTCATTATTTATTGCGGCCGTATGATGAACAAACGATAACAAAAGTACTATTTTATTATGACGCGGGTTGTATGAAACAAGAGTTAAGTTATTTGGAAATGCAAAACGTGCCTAACCAACAGCGCTCTTAGCTTTCAAAGTAGATGGAATTTCCCTCTTGTTTTTTTCGGATAGCACCACCTGCTCATAGCTGATAATCTGTTTTTAGCGTTTCAAAAAGAAGAATAGATGTGAACCAGTTGTCCATCGTTATTGTTCTCCATGTGCCAGAAAGAGAAGCTTGATCGATCAAAGCTTTTACAAAATAAGTTGGCACAGAATCATTTGCATTTGGTCTAACTTTGCCCACGTAAGGAATAGCAGCAAGCATGACAATGTTTCAGAATCATTTAACATTAAAATTTTCATTCCGTACATTTCTGTACGCACAATAGCTTCATGCAATGAAACAAGCTCGATACCTAACGCTTCCATTTTAGACATAATGATTTGCAAAAATTATGCAAAGATACTAGCAATAATGAGCTAGAAATTATTTCAACAAATTGACTTTAACTGATGAGAAAATAATCAGCTGAATTGTTAAATATTCAATTGAACAATAATCCTTTGGCGTACAAGCAGCCGTAAAGTTGAGATATAAGAGAATAAGTAAAGCAACCTTACGTGTGTAATACAATCATAATAAAGACTGTCCCAGCGTGATGCGAAAGTGACAGCCGAAAACTTCGTAGAGTGCGAAGTTGAACACCGTAAGACTTGCCTTGTAGACATTCTTCAATTCCAAGCGAGGTTTTTAATTCTACATTTGAAGACGAAGAAGCAGAAAGACAGCTATTTAAACAGCTGATTGTATTGGAAACTGGCAGTGGTAGAAAATCAATGAAGGCATAATAATAGAAGCATCTGAATATAACGCTCCCTTGAGTAGCTATAAAATACGTGATGAGCAGTAAGCGGTCAATGATTCACGATCAACAATCACGATCCACGATAAACGTGGTCGTGGTTTTCCTTGGGTGCGTGTTACGTCATGCACGCACGCAACACACGATGGTAATATATCTCACTCAGAATATCTTTCTCCAATTAATCTTTCGATCACTGCACTGTTCGAAATTCTCAGTGTTTAACACAATATCCAAAAGCCAACAAATTGTGAGAACAATTTTCCACA
>NC_046661.1:12833326-12839007 GCF_010883055.1 Belonocnema kinseyi | reverse complement strand
CATCGTAGCAGTCTAGCAAGTCGTGATTCAGTCGCTCCGTCCACCCAAAGGTCACGAGATCCCGCCGATCCATCGCATTGAATCCATTTTCATTGGTTCCCCAAGCTCTAGATTGGTCGGTGTTGTTGGTCGACCCATTGTCGGGAGCCCTGCGCGTTCTGTTGTTTTGAACCGCACTTCCTACACTATGTTTGGTGTTGTCATTGTTGTTCCCACGAGAAGCTAGGGAAAGGGGTTCGTCCATCCTTGTAGAGCCCCGCATGCAAGGATAAGGCTGCTTACTCTAAGAGGTCGCCTGGTATCCCAGAGTCTCCGTTCTAGACACCTCACCCAGGTGCCATTCAGCTTTCGGCACGGTTTTCACACCTCCGCTTGGGAGTTAATTCCTTCGGGACCACCCCTGTACAATTGTCCGCGACTGCCTATTTATTTTTGTAACCATATTCAGCAGAAACCCTTGGTACAGGGACAACTATGTGTAACATATTCTACAAATATTTTTTTAAAAAGAAACAACACTTGTAGACCCAATGAAGACAGTTGGGTCTGGTCTAAAATTATATTGAATATGAAAAAAGCACAAAAAAATTACTTACAAAAAATATTTTAATAATTAGGAAAATTTAGGACTAGACCCCCCTCTCTTAGTGCTTCTTAATCAGTATCCCAAATTTTCAACTTCGTATGGCGCTTCGCGTGAAAATAACTTTTGAAATAAAAAAAAGTGTCGGTAAGGTAGAAATCTGGTTACGTGAACCACTCATAACATGGTCTTAATTTATGTTTTTACTAGTTCCTAATTCATTTTGTTTACTTTACCAAAATGTCAGTTCAATGTGTGATTTGTGTGGAATACCCCATGGGATCTTGAATGTCACCAAACTTTCTCGAGCCGATTCACGTGTAGTGTCACAACGAAATCAGTGATTTGCAACCACCCCGAGTCAAAAGTCCGGGAGACGAAAACCCTACCGCGGTCACCGTTAACAATGCCAATGTACAAGCACCAGATCCCCGAAGACGCGATTTTCCAAAATGTCAAAGGAAAATTCAACGTACATTTTTCTCCAAAAACCAACCTCGTTTTTGAGAGATTCAAATTTAATTCCAGAACACAACAGGAGGGAGAATCAGTAGATTCTTCCGTCACTTCTCTGTACTTACTAGCAGGAACATGTGAGTACGGCGATCTCAAAGACATGTTAATTCGTGACAGAATAGTGATTAGTGTTCGGAACACTAGGACGTCTGAAATATTGCAACTCACGCCCGAATTAACACTCGAACAGGCTATCACAATGGTTCGACAAGCGGAAATGCAATCGAAGCAGAACAAAGAGCTGCGCTCCGTTTCCGAGGTTCGTGATAAGGTCAACAAAATTTTACACAAAAATAGACGTTTTAGCCAACCATCCAAACAAGGTGCTCGATCTCAAGTGGGCGACAAAAAGTGTTATAAATATGATCTACCAAAGCACACCGAAGGACAGAAATGCGCAGCTGCAAAGGCGACTTACCGAAATTGCAAGAAAATCGGTCATTGGGACCGAGCTTGTAGATCCAAAGTCCATTTCCTAAAAGAGCAAGAAGAACATGAGATTGATGTCAACGACAGTCATTTCCTCGAATCGATTACATCAGTGAAGAAAGCGACAAACCCCCGACGGTGCCGCCATAGAGAATTCACGAGTGACAACGACACTATGGAAGCAGCGTATCTCAGGTCAATTGGTCGTAAGTCAAAAACAGACTCCATTTTTTCTGTAGAAATTGATGTATTAAACTTTTCTAGAAAAAATAACTTTCGATATGGACACAGGAGCTCATTTTAGTTGTATTCCTCCTGAATTGATTCCAATTAGATTTAAAAATAATATTAAACCTCCAGATAAAATAATTTTCGGTCCAGACAGTAGAAAACTACCTGTTACAGGCTATGTTGACCTTTGTTTAAGATTAGGCCCGAAAACAAAAGAACGAAGAGTTTATATTATTAAGGGCTTGGATAGAAATTTACTTGGTAAATACGAAGTTTACGATTTTGATTTAATAAAGACTACCAACAATGTACGAACCTACCCATTGTCGAAAGTAGACCCCATAAAAGAATATCCTTCAGTTTTTAAAGGTTTAGGTCGTTTTAAAAGAAAATTAAAAATTGAACTAAAAGAAAGTGCTAAGCCTTTCTCCCTTTCCGTATCAAGAAGTGTAGCGATTCCAATACTTCCCATTCTAGAAAAATAAATAGAGAGACTAAAAGAATTACACGCTATTACACTCGTCGATTTTCATACGGAATGGTGTAGCAAAGACGGCACGAAGGGAATCCGTCTATGCTGCGACTACGATGTACTCAATATAATGTAAAACGAGCAATACATCCTATACCACAGGTAGACGTATTGCTGTCATGGTTAAATAATTCTAAAATATTTTCGCGCCTTGATGCCAACTCCGGTTTTCATCAAAGCAAATTGGCCGAAGAAAGTCAACCATTAACAACGTTCATAACCCCCATCAGTCGATTCATGTTTAAACGTCTCCCTGTTGGAGTTGATTGCGCGACAGATTATTTTACAAAAATGTAGTCAGAGGTGCTATCGGTCATACCCAACCTGAGCATTCACATAGATGACGTGCTAATTCACATCGAGACTATAGAAGAGCATGATAAAGCGTTGAGAACATTCTTAAAACGATTCAAAAAAGAGGGAATAACGCTAAACAAAGACAAATGTGTTTTCGGGGCAGAACAGATCGAATTTTTGGGCCACCGGATTTCGAAACATGGCATTGAAATATTACCAGAACGCGTCGTGGCCATAGTAAATTTTCCACAACCAAAAGATGAAGAAACACTGATGCAATTTCTTGGGACCATCAATTACGCAGGCAAATACATACCGAATAAGTCGCACGTCTTAGAGCCCCTCAATTCCTTATCGAAAAATAACGTTAATTTCATTTGGGTTCATAAACAAGAACGTTCATTCAACGAAATTAAATCATTGTTACAGAAGGCTCTTATTTTAGCCCACTTTGATTTCTCTAAGAAAATCGTGGTCCATACAGATGCGTCCAGCTTTGGCCTAGGAGTTGCTCTCATTCAGGAAGGCGACAGCGGCACTAGCGAAATTGTCGCTTACGCCTCAAGGACACTAACCCCAACAAAACCTCTGGATGAACTCACTCCCAGGTTACAAAGAATGAGAATGCGCCTTATGCGCTATAATTACAAAGTGGTTCATGTACCGATCAAGCAATTAATTATAGCAGACTCGTTATCAAGAAATCCGGTGGATTCAACGACCGAGAATCGTGACTTATCCGAAGAACTTGACCAATATGTCAATTTTATTATACAAGCCCTACCAGCCTCGAAAGGCATGCTCGAAAGAATACGTGATGAACAAGAGTCCGACCACGTTTGTATTCTATTAACGAAATACTGTCTCAACTCATGGCCGCCTAAGAATCAGCTCACAAATGACTTACTGCCTTACTATCAGTTTAAAGATAATATATCATGTGTCAAAGGATTTTTACTTTATAATGCCAGATTGATAATGCCTCTCCCACTTCAATCAGAGATTTTGGCCAAGCTCCACGAAGGCCATTTCGGCATTGGTAAAACTCGCGACCGAGTGAAACAATCGGTTTGGTGGCTGGGTTTGAGCTCCCAGTTAAAAAATTTAGTAGAAAACTGCCCAAATTGTATTCAAGAAAGAGAAAACGCGACAGAACCGTTTGTTAAGGAAAATTTTCCAGATAGGCCCTGGCAAAAAATTGGCATGGACTTGTGTAAATTCGAAAAATGGTTTTTAATAATAACTGATTATTATTCTAGATTTATCGAAATCGTTACTCTAAAATAATTAAAAGGGGTAGAAATTATCGCACATTGTAAAGAAATCTTTGCCAGACACGGTATCCCAGAAATAATCAGAAGTGATTGTGGATCACAATTCGCTACAGAATTCAAACAATTTACAAAAGATTTTGATTTTCAGCTCAAAACCAGTTCACCGAAGTATTCGCAAAGCAACGTCCAGGCAGAAGCAGCTGTAAAAATCGCGAATAAAATAATAAAAAAATGCGAAGATATTAGCTTAGAATTACTATCTTATCGTACTACACCTCTTAAGAACGGTTATTCTCCAGCCGAAATCATGTACTCGCGGAAAATCCGATTTCGTATTCCAACACTACCTAACCAACTTGGTACATTCTTAAAACACAACGAAATAACAATGAAAGAAAAAAGTAGAAAAGACCGACAGGAATATGATTATAATAAAAGACATCGCTCAAAAAATTATCCGAATTAAAAGTAAATGATACAGTATGGGTCATCGACATGCGTATATACGGGAAAATAATAAAGATCCACGAGAGTCCGAATTCATTTATAATTAAGACTGAGAAAGTCAGCACACTCAGACGTAACAGTAGGTATTTAATACCTGCACCTTTCAAAACCAACTTAACAGAAAAAAAAAATAATATACCACTCCTTCCGATCAATGTACCACAAAATTACGACGTCAATCCCCCCAACGGAAATATTGTAAATGTTATACCAAACATTGTAGACAACCACAAATCGAAAATGCTCCGATGCCAGAGCAAAGGCCAGGTCGAGCGCGCAGATCACCAATTAGACTTAAGGATTATGTTTATAACCTCGCATAATGTACACACATTTATCTTGAAATAAAAGAGGGAGGATGTTGAGTGCACGCATCTTTAGGGCACTTTTAGGAAACCAGGCACTATGGGCAAGGAACGGGCAGTAGGAAGCGGGACGCATTTACTGGTGGCAAAATACGCGTTCACGCTCTCTCCCGTTATGTTATACACTGTATCGAATGTCTGTTGATTATTCTGTCCAACCCAAAACCCTCAATAAACTCGACAGTATGTACCTTTGTCAAATAATTTAATGAATAAGTAGTAAAAAATAGTAAATGTGTAACTATCTATCTATGAATGTATTACAAATTTAGTTATAATTTAATAAAACTACTATTTTAGATCAGACTCTGGTTTATTTAATTTGATTATTATACGTATTATCATTAGATTAATTTCCATTTTTGTTTTCATTAATAACACCATTAAATAATTATTTATTTAATGATTTTAATGACCTATTATCACATTAATTACTCTTATTATTATTAATTTAGAATAAAAATATTTTTGCATAATTTCTGATAAAATCTTATAAGAATATTAATTGCAGATTTCTGATAGAATCTGATAAAAATAAATGGGACATTTCTGATAAAACCTAATAAATATAAATGGGACATTTCAGATAAAATCTGATAGAACACTAGTGGGACACTTCTGATAAGATCTGATAGAATTGTATTGGGAGAAATTTTCTGACAGGAACTGAAATATTCGGCTGCAGATTTTTGGAAAGATTCTGATAAAATCTGAAAATAATTTTTTTCCGATTGTTTCAGATTCTATCAGAAATTTCCTTTCAGAATCTTTCCGATTTTTTGGGCAGAGAAGTGTTACATATGTGTATTTTTCATCGTATACAACGAAAAAACACGATTTATGTTAAAACTTTTTTTGTGAGAAACAAATCATTATTTTAGTATATTGTATGTTTAAACAAATTATAAACTTCAATTAACTTACCTTGACATAATTCATAATTTTTG
>NC_046661.1:12821711-12833226 GCF_010883055.1 Belonocnema kinseyi | reverse complement strand
AAACTTTTTTTGTGAGAAACAAATCATTATTTTAGTATATTGTATGTTTAAACAAATTATAAACTTCAATTAACTTACCTTGACATAATTCATAATTTTTGCATATTTTGAACCAAATATTTTGCTACATGCATTAACTAAAGTTCATTTTAGCTTATAGAGTGTCGTAACTTATATGATATACTAAAATAATTATTTTCTTGACAAAAAAAGTTTTAACAGGTTATATGTTTTTTCACTGAATACGATAAAAATTCTACATTGAACACTTTGTTTCCGAAAAATATTAATTTTTTGTATTCACTTATTGTTCTAAAATAGTAAAAGTTCGCGTAGTGAAGTAAGTTCGCGGCAGTAGACAGTCCCTAACTTATCTGCATTTTACTATTCAAATTTACTTGCAGCCACTTCCCATTCACTACAATTAAATAATGAAAAGCGTAATCTGCATTATACTATTCATCGGACTTCATCAAAAATCAATTGTATAATGCAGATTCGTTTCTGTAAAAGGGAACCTGCACTTCTCCATTCAGTTTGACATCACTTCAAACTCCACTTCATTGAGAACTTGAAGCGATTCATGCATTTCTGCTGTCAATCATAAATTACGAATTGAACTTAATTTACTTTTTCAGGTTATGTTCTCCTATTCAGAATGCCTTAAGACTATAGAACGAGTACATCTCCGAATATGGCTTGGCAGATTTAAGTAAGTCTAAATAGCTGACCAATTCAGAATCTCAAAACAATTGAAATGCAACTTTGTCAATCTGGAATTTTAAGATACACATTTCAAACCGCTCTAGTTCCATCGTTTCTTTTTCCCTGCACTGTCAGAAAATTCTGCGCTAGATTTAATATACATATAATGGAAGCAAGAATGCACAACACGAAATTAAATTTAGTATACCAGTGTGCATTAGATTTAGTATATGCATATACTGAATTTAGTATAAATGTATACGAAATTTAGTATACGCATGTACCAAATTTAGGAAACGCGTATACTAAATTGAGTACACGTTTATAGTAATTTTATTTTACGTGTAGGTGAGACTCGTTTTCTTTCTGGATCAGGAGATTATGATTTCGTTCTGATTATGATGGGTTGTCTTTGGATGCTCGCGAACCAAGCGAGTCTGCTAACGGCCAGGTTGCACGACCCCGTAAATCGAAACGCGCTTGCGCAGCCAAATATAGAAAACACGTATATGAATTTTAGTATACAGAAGCTATAAAATTCATATACGTAAAAGAAACTTACCCTCGCCTCCGGCAAAAGAATTTGTTTAATGTTTAAGGGTTTTAAAGTACGAAATTTATTAGTGAGGAATATTAATGTTAATATTGAATCGAATTGAAGAAGAAGTACGAGTAATTATCTGAGAAATTATTGTATTCATAAACTTGTTGTTAAAAAGCCTCACGACTGCTTCTTTATAAAACACCTTCAAGCGTACAAAGTATTCAGGGGGACCGAATCCATTTCAAATCAGACAGGGACTTGAAATCGCAGAATATCTCGAAAGCGAAATATGTTGTTATTTAAAGGAAATAAGGCGATACGCATTTTTCTGATTTTCAAACAGAATTTTTTCTAAAAAGTTATGCGTATTTGAATTTGGTGCATTGTTTTTCAAAAAATCAGAATATTTTTCTATAATATAATGAAGATATCTTATAAGTTTGATGCTTGCTCAATAACTTTTGTAGCTAGGAGAATTCTTTCTTGTTATAATCGAATTTTCTGCTTTTTCTTGGAAACAATGATAAACAAGAAAAAATGTCAAGGTAAAAGTTTGCACGTCTGAACAAGTTCTATGAAAAACGCCTCCTTTTCTTTTACGATATCTTTCATAGTTTACAAAAAAATTCAAAAACTACATTTTTAGCAAAGAAAAATTCTCCCGGCCTCAAAAATAGTTCAGCTTGCATAATGCTGCTAAGATGCCTTTATTTTATTAGTCGATACTCAAAAAAAATATTTTACAATGTAGGGAAATCGTGTAAATATTTAAATTATTGTTAGCGTAATTACGAAACTTTACAATTAGTATATGAAAACTTACTATCTTTAAAACAAGAATTGATATATTCAATAGCAAAGATTGATATTTTATGAATTAAAACGCAGAATAAGGAAAATTGATAATGACATATTCAAATAGTATAAAAGCTATTATAGGAATTAATAGATTGAGGTACAAAAGTTAATATAAATATTCTACAGATTAATATAGTCAAAGAGAAAGTAAAAGGTAATAAGAGATATTTTTATTTTCTGTGATCGACGCTAACAGAAATTGTAGATATAAGTTGAGGAAATTGCAAAACACTATATCAAAAAATCCGAATAGCTCCGATAGTTTCCCGAGGTTAGTCGAATCCGCCGATTGTACCTCATAGCCCAGCGCTCACGTTGTGAATTTGAGAACTTCGTGTTGTCCGCTAAACTGGACAAGATTTATATATGGACACATGTTTTCCAGTGTTTTGTTTTTAAGGCAAGAGTGGTATTAAGTGGCTAAAGTATACGTTTTTTGTGATATTCAACTTATAAATTATAAAAGTTATGAGTTGAAAGTTTCAAGGATTTTACCACTCAGGTATTGAGCATCAGATTACAAAGCATTGCTAAACATTCTATAAGGTTTCAATACATTTTAAAGATTTTAAAATATTTAAAAGGATTTTTGAACGTTTTACAAAGATTTATGAACGTTTTACAAATATTTTATGGATTTGAACGATTTAAAAGATGCGTGTACATTAGGGTGGTCCAAAATCATACCTTTTGGTATTTTTTTTTGGATTAGAGGACATGCCACCCCTCTCCCTATTTTGTGAGGTTACCGAAAAAAAATTACCTCCAAGTTTGAGCCAAAGTGGTTAATATTAAGACGTGTTGTAAAGGCCCTGAAAATCCGAAAAGATAAATGTGGGGAAATTTTGGTTTTCGGAATAATGGAATTCAGGTTTCTGGATATAAAATTAGCTTGCGGGAAATATTAAGAATTTATTAAGGTGTTTCTAATCAATCATTTCCATTAAATTACTTAAAATTTGGATGCCCCCAACCCCACCCCTTTGTGGAGCCCCAAAAAACTGACATTGGCATTTTTGCCCAAAATTGACACATAAATACTCTGTTTTTCGCTTTTTTGCCATACATTATTTTTGTTTGTCAAGTGGAATGTTCTTAAGTATTTTTCAACTAATTAACAATTGTCTAAACAATTTATTTTTGTTTAAATATTTTTTTCTGCACTTACTTATTGAAAGGTAGATTTTTTATGTTTAATTGGACAATTGGACATTTTCAGGAATAATTATCTTTGTTTCAAGCATTTTGTATTTATTTAAACAATTAATTATTATTCAACTTTAACTTTTTCTTAAAAATAGGTAAAAAAATCTAGTTTAAAAAAAAATAGTAAACTTCGGTGCTTATTATTAAATATGTGCATCATTTAGATACTAGTACCTTATTTTGTAAAAATACTATTTGTATAAATAAATTTTGTTTGTTTGAATAAATTTTTTTCGAGAATAAATTTTTGAATTTTCTGTTTTTTTTTGCAATTAATGTGGTAATTTTTCATTGTCGAAAGTAAAAGTTTGTGCTTTAATTTCCAGTGACGTTAAAAAAATTCAAATATTTCTAATTCCTTTGAGAATACTAACAGCTAATCCGCGGGGTCAACATAAACAAAAAAAACTGACTTTGAGCTTTCAGAGGACAAACAAGTTTGTCTACGAGGGTGATTTAAAGGAAAAAATTATTAAAATAATTTCAAAACGACAAAATTGAATGTAATTTTTAACATGTTACATTAATGTTTAATAAATTTATTAAACAATGCGATAATGGTTAGAAAAAAAAGTTTGCTCTTTACAATGACAAATTACCACAATAATTGCAGAAAAACAGAAATTTCAAACATTTATTTTCGAAAAAAATTGTTTAAACAAACAAAATTTATTTAAACAAATAAGAATTTATTTCAAAATAAGTTACTAGTATCTAAATGACGTAGATATTCAATAATAAGCAGCAAAGCTAACTAAAGTTTAAAAAAACTATAGTTTTATACCTCTTTTTAAAAAAAAGTTGCAATTAAATAATAATAAATTGATTAAACGAATACTAAATGCTTGAAACAAAGATCATTATTCCTAAAAATGACCAATTGTCCAATTAAACATAAAAAATCTACCACTTGACAAAAAAAATAATTTATGGCAAAAAAGGGGAAAACGGAGCATTTGTGTGTAAATTTTGGGCAAAAATCTCAATTTCAGTTTTTTGGGGCATTTTTGAGGTTCCACAAGGGGGGGGGGTGCATCGAAGTTTAAAGTAATTTCATGGAAATGATTGATTTGAGGCTCCCCAACAAATTCTTAATATCTCCCGCAAGCTAAGTTTAAATCCAGAAACCTGAAATCAATTTTTCCGAAAACCAAAATTTCCCCATTTTAATCTTATGGGATTTTCAGGGCCTAATACTATGGTCTTAATACTAACCGATTTAGCTTGAACCAGGAGGGTATTTTTTTCCGGTAACTTCACAAACTGGTTGGGGAGGAATGTCCTCTATTCGAAAGTCAGTTGTTTGGACCACCCTAGTGTACATCACTAGTTTAGAAATATTTCACAACAATTTTAAAAGGCTTTTAAATATTTCATGAGATTTAAAGGATTTCAAACATTTTAAAAAGGGTACAGTACACCAGATTTCAAAGATTGTAAAACATTTAGAAGATTTTAAAAATATTTCACTAAGATTTCAAAGAATTCGATGATTTCAACGAATAAAAAAATTCACAAAGATTTCAAAATATTTCACAAAAATTTCCCAAAGATTTCGAACATTTCATAAAGATTGCAAGGATTTCCAAGATTTGAAAATGGCGTTTATACAAGGTTTCAACATTTTCGCAAAGATTTCGAACATTTCAAAAAATTGTAAAGCTTTCAAAAGAATTCAAATAATTCAAAGACGTTAAACTATCAAACAAGGTTCTAATAAATTTGAGAAGATTTTAAACGTTTTAATGATTTCAAACTAACACAAAAGTTTTCACAAACAAATTTTTACCTAAGCATTCACAAATACGTCATAAAAATTTTACAAAGATTTCAGTTATTTTAAAAATTTTAGGGATTCGAAATATTTTACAAAAATTGAAAATGATTTCAAAGGAATTCACAGAAATTTCAAGATTTCACAAAGATTTTAAGTACTTTAAGAGATTTCAACGAATTGACAAAGATTTCAAAGGGTTTAAAAGATGTCAAGGATTTCAAAGGTGACTTGTGTTCGCAAAAAAATGAGGAATTATTTTATTTATAGCTCTTTTTTCTTATAAATGGTTAGCCTTGTAGATGTATAATAACATACTTCATTTATACAAAATTTGTATTAAGTTCAGAACACCTACAATTTTTGAACCAGCACTGTTGCACATATTACCAAGCCGAATGTGAAGCGGGAACGAGGTGATTTAAAAAAAATGAAAAACCTATAGATATTTTTTAATTTAATTCAATCCCAGTTTTGACCTTATTAAAACAGAATATTTCCCTGTTTTTACTTTTAATTTTGAATGTTTCTAAGTCGAGTTATTAAGTACCATGCCGTTTCTCACAATTCTACAAATTCTCACCATTTAGGATATAAGGAATCTTCAAACCCCTTCTCTTAGCGTGATTTGCGTGTGTTATATGTATATGTTTGTCTACTATGTATATAAATAAAAGTTAAGTTAGTTACATCAGCGACTGTGTATTCTAGATTGTTATGTGTACAAATACTAATAATGATAATGTGCGTATTTATGTGCTATAATTGTGCAGTGCGAGTTGGTGGGGTTTCACGACGGGTTACGAACTTGTCGTTTTCGTATTTTCGACAGTCACATTTTTGTTGAATGACTCATAATTCTTAGTATAGTCTTTAGCGAATTTCAGAATCCTCTCTCTTAAAATGTGAAAAAATAATTTCAATCTTTCTAATATTTGACATTATGGTCCTGCTGAAATTTAATATAGTGAATTTTAAATGTCACATTTCTTTTACAAGATTTGTAGAACTTATATTAATTTTCCAAAGTGAATTTTTCACAGATTATTAATAAATACTATACTACTTTTTAATATATATACCCGATTTCCCTAAATCGTAAAAGATTATACTAAACTGTAATATCGGTTTTAACGTATTTTATAACTAAATTTCTATGGGTGTAAAAGGATTTTAATAAATTTCAAAATAATTTAACGGGATTTAAAAATTCTTCTAAATTAAAAAAGATTCTAGTTCATAAATGAATTCAATAGAATTTAAATGAGTTTTGAAATTCTAAAGAAATTTTAAAATATAAGTAATATTCTTAAATTCTTTAAAGTCTGTTAAATCTCTTGAAATCTTCGAAAAGTTGTAGAAATCCTTTAAAATCTATTAAATTTCTTTATATATATATATATTGAAAATTTTTTATCAGGACAACCGCAGGATTTCGCCGGGAGCAGGTGCTAATCTGAAAAATTGCACCCGCTCCCAGCGAAATTGCGGTAAAATTTCAGCCACAACCACGTCTCACGACTGTGAGATATGTGGTTACAGTCTGTAACGGAATCAATACGACGATCCGGCAAAAGTTTCGTGCACCCTGAGAACACGGAGCGATCCAAGCACTACCGCCTTCTGCATTTTCCCCGCAAGTGTTTCAGCATATTGTTGACACGCAAGAATGCTTTTCAGGCTATTAACTAGTGAAAGCTTGGTACCTCCAAGAGCGCCGATGATAAGGACGATTAGTTTAACAGAATACGCTGGGTACAATCGTTGCAACTCCCTTATAAGGTGTCTATACCTCTATTTCTTTTCTTTCTCCTTGGCTATGAGGTTTTTGTCAGCTGGTGCCGAAAATTCGGTAACGAACATGGTTCTCTTCTCGAAATCAAGAAGAACCATGCCTGGCCTCGAGTGTGCAACAGAAACAATTGTCGAGAATATAAAGTTCCAGTATATGCAGCACTTCCCATTCTCGACAATTGACTCGATTTCCCTTGGAGCCTTTAGAGGAGTGATATTAAGCTTAATGCCATAAGAGTGACAGAGATGGTAATAAAGCACTCTTAGTGCCGCATTGTTCCTTTGGCCTTTATTTCGTTGCATGGTTCGAACGCAGCGTAAAGAAATACGATTTTAACTTTTATTAAACTAGCCACCGTATCCTATACTATAGGATTAGTTCTATAATATTTAATGGATATTTTTTTCGCGTAGCTCGCGACTCGAATGTGCCCGCGTAATGGGCAGATTATTATTATTTTTTTTTTATAAAAAATTTGATTTTTCAGAACGTTTTTGTATTTTTTAAAAATACCATGCACATTTTCAAACAAAATTTTTCATCCAGAAATATATATTTGATTATTGTATTTTTAATAAATAAATAATATTAAATAAACAATTTTTTTGATTGCTTCAATTTATAATCTTACCGAATTTGAGAATTCCCGACAGAAAATTTCCAAATTATACAATATCCGGGCTCGAGAAATCCCTAATTTGAACAATTAAAAAAATACTTTGTTAAAAAATATTTTTTGTAATAGAATTTAAATTTTTAATAAAATTGAATGACACTTTTCTGAAATTCGGACTTAATAAAAAATTGCATTTCCCGTCATTGTAAAAAATTTTAAAGTAGTGTACCACGTGAAAAACGAAATATTACGCGAAGAAAAATAGTAATCGATTTAAATTATTTATTTAAGAATTATTTTATTGATAATGCTATTAACAGTTCGTGTATTTTACATTTACATAACGTCGTATAGTAATAAATAATTAGAAAAAAGCTTAATATTTGGTACTTTAACTTTTCTGAACTATAGCTTATGAGGATATCTTTTTCACCGAGTTTCAACTTGTCGGTTTTAATACAGTGGTTAGCACTTCCGGCTGTTAGGCGTTGGATTTAGGTATAGATATGTAGGTTCAATACCCCGTAGCGTTAGAAACTTTATTTGTAATATAATGTTTAAAAATGTAACATAAGTATTCACTCTAAAGAGGACTATTAATATCTGCAGACAAAATACTCGCAATCAATTAATAATTATTTTGTACATAAATTATAGTATAGCAGTATGGTACTAGTTAGCACTGACGCAGTACTGACGCCCATGGTGAATTTCCTATTGGGGTAGTACTTTGCCAGTAGCGATATCCAGTGCTGATCCAACACTGACAGCCCAGTACAAAATAATGTTATCATCCCAGAGATACGCCAGGACAGGTGCCAGTACTAAAAAACAAAAAAAAAACCAAGAGGTCTTTTATTGTGGTGACCATAAGGGAATCCCATGCTGGGCCCCTATAGATTAGCATGTCGTTTCCTGGATTGCCCTCATGGATTCCACAAACCTGTCGGACCGAAGGAACCAAATGGAGCTTCTACAAAGTACCCGTAAAGACCCCATTCGGTTCCTTTTTAAAAAACTAAAAAAAAAAAAAAAAAAAAAAAAAAAAAAAAAAAAAAAAACAGCAAAATCAACTTTTAAATGGTTGAAGTTCGGATTCTACGTTAAAATTTGCGTTAGAAATTCACGGAGTAAACGCTATACTTTCTCTTGCAGCGTTAAAAACATTTTAAAAGAAAATATCTTTCATTTACATGGACCAAAGTCGACTTCAAGTGCATCTTCGTTTAGTTACCTTCAGCAGAAGTTAATGACATTTCTAAAAAATGTTAACGGTGCAAAACAAAGTATTACGATTATTCCGTGAGTTTCTAATAGAAAATTTAACGTAGAATCTGAATTTCAACAGTTTAAAAGTTGATTTTGCTGTTTTTTTTTCAGTTTTTAAAAAAGGAACCGAATGGGGACCCAGTGGGATCTTTAAGGATACTTCGTAGAGTCTCCATTCGGTTCCTTCGGTCCGCCAGGGAAGGTCTGCGAGCAATCCATGTGGACCCTGACGGGGGCCCCCTCCATTTTTCCACACGGAATATAAAGAATGTAAATTATAAGAAATAATTTTAGATTAGTGGAAAATATATGAAACCGTGCTATAATTCACTCATCGACTTTTATTTGTGGTATTTATTAAAATAAACATGTTTGGCAAAGTTATAAATATAAAAATCTTTTAATTGACAATTTACTAAATTTACTTTCAATTCAAATGGTTTTTGTCCGAGCTAAGTTACCATCAGTGCGCCTCGAGGGGCCTACTGAGAGTAGGGATCCTGTGGTAAGGGACGTGCCGATCGGGCAGCTGACTGCGGATTGGTCGAGCGAGAAGAAAGCGATACTTCTCTTCCAACAGCAGATACTGTACGGTTAATGAAATTTGCTATAGGGTTACGCTTCGGTACCTTCGATATGTTTAGTGATGGTCGTGTTTGTTGTCGTTTGAATACATCGCGCATTCTACCACTGGCTCCAACTTCCGACTAAACGTTGTGGAACTCATGTTTCTTTTAAGAAAACATCTTTATGATGATACTTGAACATTTTCGAGAGACTTTAATATGCCATTTTTTATTTATAACAATTTTAGAATTGAATTTTACTTATTCAAAAAAAGCTGTATACCTTGGTTTTCCTAATATATTTAAAAATGTTATAAAATATCTAAAAGTAATAAACAATAAACAAAAATTCTCCATAAAATTCGCAGTTTTCAATTCATCCAACTCTTTTATGTATATAATACTCTCTTACTCAATTTTTAATGAAAAATAACATTTCTTAAACAATAATATAAAATATATGAAAACCTAAGTAAATTTCACTTACTTAACAAGGAACTTAACAATGGTTGTTTTTAAATATTTGAAACGCCTAAAAACGACACAAAGGTAATGAATAATAAAGAAAAGTTGCATGTACAAAAATTCTTCAATAACATCAATGACAAAAAATAATGTTTTGCTGTACGAAAATTTTCATAAACCGCACGGTTTTTTATTTATCGAATTCTTTTATCATACATTGTTCATTAAGATTTGAATATGGAATTGCTTTCCTAAAACAACAATATAAAATATGCAAAAAATAATTGAACTTCACTTCTTTTACAAAGGGCTCAATACTTTCTTCTTTAAAAATTTAATCCTCTAAAAAACAATCTAAAGCTTATAAAAAATAAATAACTTTTGAGTTGAAAAACGCTTTAACCCTTAAACGGCCAAAACGCCACTACCGGTACACTGCTTTTCAACGGCCAATAACTAAGACTATTCGAAACTAGAAAAAATTGAGACACATATATTTTTATTGCTTAAGATCTCCTCTTTCCGACGGTGCTAATGAAATTTCTCAAAAAATTTTCTTATTATCCCAAAATGCAGTTTAAACAAAAAAAAAACGTGATTTTTCGTGCCTATTTTTTTTTGTGAACCATTTTCCAAAGCTTTTCGAGTCTGTAATTAACCTGGAATCTCACTAATGGGTGGAGTAAATGTCTAAACTTTGAGAATCCATGGTTCAAAGATCGATTTTTCGTTTTAGTATTTTCAAAATGGCGTCTTAATGACAAAATTTTTGTGAAAATATTCATGCATTTTTTACAATAAACGATGCGCTTTTCGGAAAAATCATCAAGAATAAAAAGTTCTTGTAATCAGCCAAGGAATACGCCTGAATTTTTTTGAAGCGTTTTGAGTAAAATTATGGATTTTGCATATGAACAATTTTTGCAAAATTCAAAATTTTGCTCAAAACGCTCCGGAAAAATTCAGGCGCATTTCTCGGCTGTTTACAAGAACTTTTTATTCTTGACAAATTTTCCGAAAAGCGCATAGTTTTTTAATAAAAAATTTTCATAGTTCTAAGCATCATGTAAGAGTAAAATGATTCACGAATATCTATCGTCCGTCTGCCGCAAACAAAGTTTACGTTGCCCAACTATCACCAACGTGGATGTCGACGAATATCGATAGTCTCTTTTTTTTAAAGGGATTTTATATATTTTTTTTACATTAAAAATTTTTTTTTATGGAGAATTTTTTTCATTTCAGATTTCAATCCGTTGAAATCATTTTGATCCTGCTGTTTCAGAATTTAATTTTGAAAAAACAATGTAAGCAGCAATACATGTTGCAATCAATGCAAAATCTAGTAGTCCTCTGGCGACATTGTTCATTATTACATAATGCTCTTGTTCGTGATTCGTATCTGTGAGTTTCGAAATCACCTAGTTTTGATGGCGACAAATATTTCCTGCTGATTTCTTTACATAAATTTCCAGGGCAAACTTTTTCTTCGTTACTCCATGAAAAAACGTGATTTGGTTCCAATTGTTTTTGAGATGCAGTGTAGTTATGGAAAACAGATCTATATGATACATTCGGTCTGGGAAATTCCGATTCCTAATTCTCGTCATCTGATTTCGTGAATCATTTTACTCTTACACGATGCTTAGAACTATGAAAATTTTTATTGAAAAACTATGCGCTTTTCGGAAAATTTGTCAAGAATAAAAAGTTCTTG
>NC_046661.1:12810429-12821611 GCF_010883055.1 Belonocnema kinseyi | reverse complement strand
TGATTACAAGAACTTTTTATTCTTGATGATTTTTCCGAAAAGCGCCTCGTTTATTGTAAAAAAATTCATGAATGTTTTCACAAAAATTTTGCCATTAAGACGGCATTTTGAAAATACTAAAACGAAAAATCAATCTTTGAACCATGGATTCTCAAAGTTTAGACATTTATTCCATCGGTTAGTGAGATTCCAGGTTAATTACAGACTCGAAAAGCTTTGGAAAATGGTTCACAAAAAAAAGGCACGAAAAATCACGTTTTTTTTTGTTTAAACTGCATTTTGGGATAATAAATAAATTTTTTGAGGAATTTCATTGGCACAGTCGGAAAGAGGAGATCTTAAGCAATAAAAATATATGTGTCTCAATTTTTTCTAGTGTCGAATAGTCGTAGTTATTGGCAGTTGAAAAGCAGTGTCCCGGTAGTGGCGTTTTGGCCGTTTAAGGGTTAATAACCTCAGTGACACATAAATATTTTCTGATTATTAAAAACATCTGTAAAATACACAGTTTTCGATTTATTTAATTCTTTTATAGTACTTTTTAATTCATTTTTTAATTAAAAATAACAATTGCTAAACAATAATTTAAAATATGTAGAAAAAATCGATCGCTAGTTTAAATATTACCCATTCAAAAAAGTTCTCGATATTTGATTTTTCTTTCAAGTATAAAAGACTTCAAAATCAGAAGAAAAAAGAATTATGTAAATAAACGTTTGGTGTGTGGGTATTGACGTAAGGAAAATGAAGGACATCTTACGATAAATGAGTCTGCGTTAATAATACGTAAATTCACTAACAATAACAGCGTTTATTGAAATAATTGAATATTGTGGAATATTACATAGAGATTACAAATCAAGATAGAAACGAAGATGAAGTAATCTCGACGGCGTCGGGCGCTTAACTGCCGGTCTGGAAAACGCTCTTCCAGGTCCAGCCCTTAGTTCAGCTTTTCCTTCGGCAAAAACTAACGGTACTTGGCGAAAAAGGGTACGTAGGAATTTTACCTAGTCTCAATTCTGGGCCTGGCTGCCAGATGGTCAAATCCTGTAAATTGTTTTATTGTATGTGAAGTCTCCGCGCCTCCGCCTTCGAAGTATTTATCAACTTTCTAAATTTGTATACTTTCACAGTAAAAATCTTCTTCGTTGAGATAACTTAGATTTACAAACGCTGGTAGTCAGAATGGCTACATTACCCCCTGATCAGTGATAACGCTACATCGAAATAGAAATATAATTTCGTTCAAAAAATTATCTATGGTATCAATGTTATTAATTAACGTTAAATCTTTTGCGAAATACCAATAAAAATCGTTGTGAACTACAAATCAAAATCGTAAATTAAAAACCAGCCTGCAGCCGTTTCGGAAAATAAACTCTTCTCCAGGTCGTGAGTTGAAATGATTTTTCTCGTCTCTTCTCTGTAGTTGCATTCTTGGCTGTTGTAGTTGTCGTTCCTCTACATTGTCGGCGTAAACAGCTTCTCCGTCAGCTGCGTTTTTATTCTCAGTATCTTCTTCGAGGATGAACGCTGGTTTTAATCTGTCTATGGAAACAGCGACCTGTTTTCCTTTTATTATAACCGTGTAAGATTTTTCGCTTCGTTCCTTCACTTCAAATAGTTCATCATATGTTGGTTAAAGTGGACCACGTACTGCGTTATGTCTAATGAAGACGAAGGATGAAGAAGGTAACTCTTTAAAAACGAATGTTTATCTTTCCTCATGCCTTGTCCCCGGAACTGGTTTCAAACGGCTCATTTTCCTCCGAAGGTCATTTACAAAATCGGAATTGCTTTCCTTATTGCCCGTTTAGAAAAATTCGCCTGGCAATCTAAGAGTCGTTCCTTATAACAGTTCAGATGAGCTTGCTTTTAAATCTTCTTTTATTGAGGCTCGAGTACCTAAAAGGACAATAGATAGGACCTCCCCCCATCCTTCGTTTTCGTGGCACTTAATTGCTGCTTTTAACTGTCGGTGCAATCTTTCGACCATCCCGTTTGCTGCTGGATGGTAAGCTGTCGTACGCAGATACTTAGCTCCTATCGTTTGAGCCAATTCTTCGAATAGTTTTGACTCGAATTGCCGTCCTTGATCGGTTGTAATTTTCAAGGGAACTCCAAATCGGGATACCCACTCGTTGATAAAAGCTCGTGTGATCGTCACTGCTTCGACGTCGATCACCGGGATAGCTTCAGGCCAGCGGTTGAAACGATCGACCGCAGTTACGCAATACCTGTACCCTAAAGAGTGTGGCAAAGGACCTACTGTGTCTAGGTGCACGTGTTCAAACCTTCCATCCTTCTCGTTGAATTTTCCGACCGGTGATGCGACGTGTCTCGTGACCTTCGCGCGTTGACAGGAAATGCAACTCTTCACCCACTTCCTGTAATCCTTATTAATTGAAGGCCACACGAAACGTTTTGACACTAGCTTTTATGTGGCTTTAACCCCAGGATGCGCTAGACGGTGCAGGCTGTTACAAATCGCTTGACGTAAGTTCGCTGGTATATAAGATCGAACAGTATCAGATGATGTGTCACAAAAAACTTGTACCCCACAATTAAAAAAATTAATTTTCTTTAACTTAAGAGCAGTTGAACCTGATTCTAGAATCATGCGAAATTCATTGTCCTGCTTTTGAGCTTCAGCTATAGCTTTGTAGTCGATTGTTTCGACAATGCTTTCAACTCGTCATAACGCATCCGTAACTACATTATCTATGCCGCTCATGTGTTGAATATTCGTTGTGAATTGACCGATGAAATCTAGGTAGCGGAACTTTCGAGGAGAACATTTATTTAAATCTTAATAAAAAGCAAAAATTAAAGGTTTGTGGTCGGTAAAAATAATAAAATCGCGACCTTCAATAAAATGTCTGAATCGCTTAACAATAGCGTAAGCAGCTAACAGATCGCGATCGTACGCGCTGTATTTACGCTGTGCCGTATTCAGAGATTTTGTCAACAATGCTAGTGGTTGCCATGCATCGTCGACACGTTGTTATAACACGGCTCCCATCGCGAAGTCGGAGGCATCTACGCTAACTGATAACGCGGCCCCTGCGGCCGGGTGAACTAACATCGTGGCGTTAGCGAGAGCGTTTTTTAAATCAGTAAAGGCGCGTTCTAAATCTTCCGTCCACGTAATTCGAGCGTTATTTTTCTTTGATCCGCAAAGGTGTGCATTTAATTTATGCTGAATTTTTGCGGCATCTAGTATAAACCGGCGATAAAAGTTAACCGAACCTGAAAATTGCTTCAAATTCTTTACAGTCGTTGGCTTTGTAAAATTTTAAATTGCTTCAACACGTTTTGGATCGGGTCGTATACCTAGCAAAAATCTAACTCGGTTAGTACATGATCTATAAATCGCTGAAAAGTTTGCGCGGCGTTACGCAGTTCGAAAGGCATACGTAAAAATTCAAATAAACCAAAAGGTGTGGTTATCGCAGTTTTTTACGCATCCTCCGGGGCAACATGAATTTGATTATATGCTCTTACCAAATCTTTTTTAGAGAACACCGTACGTCCGTGGAGTGTCCTAGCGAAGTCTTGAATGTGAGAGACAGGGCATCTGTCCGGTATGGTGCGTGCGTTGAGCGCACGATAATCACTGCGAGGTCGCACTCCGTTGTCTTTCTTCGTTGCGAGGTGTAAGGGTGAAGCCCAGGGACTTTTCGATGATCGTATGATTCCCTGTTGCATCATCACGTCAAATTTTGCCTTCGCTTGCTTTTAACGATCAGGTGCAATCCGTCGTGGTCTGCAGAACTCTGGAGATCCGGAAGTGGTCTTGATATAATGATTTACATCATGTTTCACTGGTTTTTTGCCGAAAACCACGGGTCGTGTTACATCGGGAAACTCGGAACATCCGCTACTATCATCCGCCATTTGAAACTTCGTCTCAGTGAAAAATCAAGATCGACAGCTATTGTACCGTAGGTGCCTATGAGTGAGCTATTTGCTGCATAGAGTTCGTATTTGCACTTGCGTAAATGTCCACTTACACGTTTTCGCGAAAAAAACACGTCGGCTCCGGTGTCAATCAAATAAACGATTTTCGATGATTTGTCGGTAACGAAAATGCGACGAATTCTGCTGGGTCCATCGTTGAGCGCCGCTATCAATGATGGTTCTTGTCGTTTCCCGAGGCTTTCCAGGTGCATGGCTTGCGACACTTCGTCGCCTTATCTCCAAATTTTCTGTTGTACCAGCACAAATCGTATGAACCCGATTCGCGATTTTGTAGACGAATTTCGACTACGCGAATGACTTCTTCCCCGCTGTGGGCTTCGTCCATGCAGTCATATACTGATAACGCTGATTTCCATGCGTAACTTCTTTAACTGTTCGCGTAGAGCTGCAATTTCGGAAGCCTCAGAAACTTGCGCGATTCTACCATTCTCGGGTCAAAATTCGTGAATTCGATCGGCCATTTCAGACATCGCCGCTAATGACGGCTTCATATTTTCTAAGATCCGGTGGATTTTCAATAATGTCCTCGATTTCCTCGATATATTTCAGTTCGAGGTGCGCGATCACGTAACTATACTTTCTGGAATCTCGAGTAATTGCGGCAATACCGAACTGCGCCTCTAATTGTCTAAACCACAGTGAAGTTCTGACGGCCAAAAAGTTAGTACGCCCATCGCGACCGCGTGTGCACTTCTTTTACCGTTCGCGGCAGTTGAACATCTCAGATCACGTCGGGGTCACCAATTGTGGGTATTCACGTGCGGAAAATGAAGGAAATGTTACGATAAATGAGTCTGCGTTAATAAGACGTAAATTCACTAACGATAACAAAGTTGATTGAAATAATTGAATATTGTGGAATATTACATAGAGATAACAAATCGAGATCGAACCGGAGATGAAGTAATCTGGACGGCGTCGGGCGCTTAATTGCCAGTCTGGAAAACGCTTTTCCAGGTACAGCCCTTAGTTCAGCTTTTCCTTTGGCAAAAACTAACGGTACTTGGCGGAAAAGGGTACGTAGGAATTTTACCTAGTCTAAATGCTGGGCCTGGCTGCCAGATGGTCAAATCCTGTAAATTGTTTTATTGTATGCGAATTCTCCGCGCTTCCACTTTCGAAGTATTTGCCAACATTCTATATTTATTTACTTTCACAGGAAAAATATTCTTCGTTGACCTAACTTAGATTTACAAACGCTGGTAGTCAGAATGGCTACAGGTGCAAGAACTTTCAGGTTAAAAGTAATAGGGTCGCACGGTGGTCAGATGAAAAATATTTGTTTGCTTCCTCCTTGCATCCTCAATTATTTTCTTTGAAAAATTTTTAATTGTCAATTTTTTAATTATTCTTTCATAAAATGAAATGCATTCTTAATAAACTTTTTTAAAATGTTATTGAATTCTTTTTCCTTAAATATTTTGCTTTATAAAAGCAATACAATTTTTTTAAATTATCAAGCAAATGTAATAATTGTATTTTTAAGCATTTTTTAAAATTTATAACGTGAATAATTCCTGTAAAGAAAATCAAGAATCTAACGACCAAATTTGGACAAACACCATAAAATGTTCCAATTGCAATCTGTGAAAGAGAAAATAAGTTCTTCCTCCTAAAAAAGAAAAGAAAAAATCTTCCCTCCTTCTGGCCAGAAATAAAAAAGAGGAAAGAAAAATCAGAAGGCAACCAACCAAAACCCCTTCCTTCTCTTTTTTATTTCTTTCGTCTTCTATTTTTCTTATCATTATCAAATCACAATTAAAAAACATTTGTAAAAAAATATATAGTCTCCAACGTTTCGGCACCCATACGTCACCCTTATCAAGGCATAAAAAATTTATATATAAGAAAATTAAAACAAATTTAAAATTAAATAAAAATAAATAAATAAAAAAAAATTAAATAAAATAAAAATAAAATAGAAATAATTAAATATAAAAATGAAAATAAAAATAAGATAAAATGAATAAAATTTGCAGTCGGCAGGCACAGCAACACTGCCACGATGCTATCTCCCTGACGACTGAGAATGAACTCCCAAGAATGAAGTGAAAGTTCAAAGGCAAGCCAGCCACAAACTAACCTGACAAAGAAATGGCCTCCAATCCAAGTCAGCTGAATTAAAATATAAGGTATTTAAATCAAATTTAAAATTCTATTTAACGTCCAATAATCAAATTAATGTGAATAATTCCTGAAAAGAAAATCAAGAATCTAACGATCAAATTTGGACAAACACCATCAAATGTTCCCATTGCAATCTGTGAAAGAGAAAATAAGTTCTTCCTCCTAAAAAAGAAAAGAAAAAATCTTCCCTCCTTCTGGCCAGAAATAAAAAGGAGGAAAGAAAAATGAGAAGGCAACCAACCAAAACCCCTTCCTTCTCTTTTTTATTTCTTTCATCTTCTTTTATTCTTATCATTATCAAATAAGAATTAAAAAACATTTGGAAAAAAAGTATATAATTACCAACGTTTCGGCACCCATACGACACCATTATCAAGGCAAAAAATATATATATAAGAAAATAAAAATAAAATAAAATAAAAATAAAATATAAATTTTTATGGTGTTTGTCCAAATTTGGTCGTTAGATTCTTGATTTTCTTCTCAAGAATTATTCACATTAATTTGATTATTGGACGCTAAATAGGATTTTAAATTTGGTTTTAATTTGATTTAAATACCTTATACTTTTATTTAGCTGACTTGGATTGGAGGCCATTTCTTTGCCAGGTTAGTTTGTGGCGGGTTAGCCTTTTGAACTTTCACTTCATTCTTGGGAGTTCATTTACAGTCGTCAGGGAGATAGCGCCGTGGCAGAGTTGCTGTGCCTGCCGACTGCAAATTTTATTTATTTTTATTTTTATGTTGATTTTATTTTCATTTTTATATTTATTTATTTCTATTTTATTTTTATTTTTATTTTATTTTATTTTTTTTTAATTTTTTTTTAATTTTCTTATACATAAATTTTTTTCGCCTTGATAAGGGTGCCGTGTGTGTGCCGAAACGTTGGTGATTATATATATCTGTATTTTTTACAAATGTTTTTAAATTGTTATTTGATAATGATAGGAAAAAAAGAAGACGAAAGAAATAAGAAAGAGAAGGAAGGGGTTTGGTTGGTTGCCTTCTCATTTTTCTTTCCTCTTTTTTATTTCTGGCCAGAAGGAGGGAAGATTTTTTTCTTTTCTTTTTTAGGAGGAAGAACTTTTTTTCTCTTTCACAGATTGCAATGGGAACATTTTCTGTTGTTTATCCAAATTTGGTCGTTAGATTCTTGATTTCCTTTACATGAATTATTCACCTTAACTTGATTATTGGACGTTAAATAGGACATCAAATTTGATTTTGATTTGATTTAAATACCTTATATTTTAAAACTTGTAACTTTGTTTTATGCTGTCATATATTTATTTTTTATTATTTACAAAAATATTTCACGGTTAAAAAAATTCGAAATGATTTAAATTTAAGTAGGTTCATACATACAAATAATCAGCGAAAAAAATGATAGACGCAGTACATTTATAACCTTTTAATAATTTTGGGAATGAATTTACTTTTGAGTCTTGCATAATTGTTTCAAAATTAAAAACACTTTTTTCAAATCTATTTGAAAATTTTAAATTCTTACCAGCAAAAACTTACTGGTGCAATAAACTTATAATTTTGTTTCTACTTCTATGAGTGTTTTGATTTGTGTGTCAGCCTAAAATTTATTGTTTATCAAAGCTGCAAATTCCTATCTACATTTGCATTATTAAAAGTGATTATGTGCACCAATGTTTTGAATTTTATAAATATTATTGAATTTAAAAATTATTGTTAGCGGCGAAGAGAACCAACTTCATACCATGTCAATTTGTCGATTATTATATTCAATAAGATATTTATACAGTAAAAAGTAAATTAATTTAGACCAATGTATTAATTTTTATAATATGTGTGCGATGTCTATTGTATTAAGCCTGCAGTTTTTATATTGAAAAAACTGATGTGATTTTATCTTAATAACATAGGTACCTTCAAAGTAAATCTGACATTCGTTTCAAATAAATAATTAATTGAAGGAAAATATTCAAGCATTATTCTAAGAGAAATTATTTCTTCGCTTAATACATTCATTTCCTCGTCTCAAGAACATGAACATTGTTTCAATTAAAATAGTAGTCAAAATAAGTATATGTGTTTACTTGGATCAATAAACACTTTGTTAGAGTTTTAGTTACTTATCATGAGAATATAATATTCTTAATTCAATATTCTATTAAACTTCACGCAAATAAGTGTAATGAAAAAAATTAACTTAATAGTTTTTAGCTTAGAGTAAGTATCTTCTTGATTCAAATATTTGTCCTGATTCTATTATTTTCTTGATTCAAGAGAATCGGTCCCTTGTAAAAAGAAAATACTTGCTTCTTTCAAGTAAAATCAGCTAAGTAAATTAGCCTACTTAATTCAATGCACATTTTTTTCAGTGTACTCGCCACCGTTTAAGCATTTGAGCTTTATTACTTTCTGCCCCGGCAGTCTTACCTCTTTTCAAGATCTTAATTATATCCCTAACCTCTGTGACACAGACTTTCTCAATTGATTTTTCGAACGAATCGTCTTCTACATCGCAGTTGTGACGTCCTATAGCTTCATCTCCGGATCGTCCCCTGAAATAGTCTCTAGAAGCGTCTAGTATCCTGTCTTCATCATATATCATTTCCCCATTACTATTTCTCACGTTGACAAATTCTGTATTTATTTTTGATTTATCAAGAAAATTCAAAAAGTTGTTATGATAATCTTCTAGGACATTTAGAAATCAAACTTTTTCTTCTCTTGTCATTTTTCACATCGTCCGTTATTTGGCTTAAAAGGTTCATTTTCGTGTGTGTTTTGGAATTTTGTAAATGCTCCGTGTTGAAACCATCTTATAAAAACTTATAGAATTTTATAAAATTTAACAAAGTTTCATCAGGAATGAAATAGACCCAATAACATTTTTATCACATTCTATTAGAAACTTTTCACATTAAAAATGTTTACAAGTTTTTCAGAGAATTTTCTGATAAAAAAATGTCGATGAACCGACATTCAAATAATTTCAGAATGTACCAGAAAAATCTATTAGAATATTAAAAAGATTTTATATGGTGTGATATTTATACGATTTTATTGGAATTTACCACTTAAAATCTTACTTGATTTAATAAGGGGCTTCCGTTTTCGGTACCGATCGCGAAAGAACCCTTTTTTGTCAAGTGGTGTATTTTTGGCTTTGGTGAAGGAAATTAGGGTGAGTGGATGCAGAAAAAGTAGAAATTCCGGAGATCGAGTATAAAGGAAGAAGGGTGAGTGAAGGCAAAGGTGTGAAGGGTGAAAGTGAGTGGTTTGAAGTGAAGATTTGGGACGTGTGAAGTTTTTGAGGTTAGGAGTGAAAAAAAGTTGATTGGTCAGGGGGGCAAGCAGAGGGCTTAAGTAAAGAGGAAAAGGGGCCATATGATGTGGATAGGGAGAGACAGGTTATGGATACATGGGGAGTAATGGTGTTGGGATGAAGAATTAGAGGAATTAAGGAAAAAAGGAAAGTCTTGAGAAAGATAGAGGGAAGGGAGACGAAAAAGAGTCTAGAAATAAATCAGAAAGGTTTCCAAACGGCAAAAAGGAAACAAAGTGAAGAGGAAAGAAGAGGGAAGAGAAGAAGAAACGTGAAAATAGCTTTCCGGAATGTGTCAGGTTTAAAGAAGAAGAATAAAGAATTTTGGGAGGAGTCGGAAAAGTGGAATGTGATTATGATGAGTGAAACTGGGGCAGATGAGAAGGACTGGAAAGGAATAAAAAAGTTGTTACCGAAAGGTTATGTGTGGACAATGCAAGAAGCAAGACAAGAACACGTTAAAAGGAGAGGAATGGGCGGCATGGTGTCAGCGGTGAAAAAAGAATTAGCAGTAAAAGGAAGAAAAGATGGGGACATGGAGGAAAAGGATGGAACAATGTTAGGAAAAATTATAATTGGGAAAGTAGAAATAGCGGTGGTGTCTGTATGCAGAAGAAGATGGGAAGAGGAAGGTTGGAGAGTAATAAGGAGGTGGATCGAGGAAGGCAAGGGGAGATCAGATTCATAGGAAATGGAGCTACAGTAATAGACTACGCCTTGGCTAAAGAAGGAATGCGGCATATGATAGGGAGTATGAAGGCAGGGAATGAGATAGGGTCCGAGCACTTCCCGGTCATAGTTGCAATAAGAAGAGGCGTCAGTAAGCGCGGCAGAGGGAGAAAGGAAAAAGGGTGCGAAAGAAACACGAAAATGGGAGTCTGGGGGGTAGATACATTAAAAGAGTTTAAGCAAAAGATGGAAAAGGTGAAGGTTATGTATGAAAAAGAGGAGGGAATAGACTCGTTAATTGAAAAGTTGAAGGGGTCCATTGAAAAGGTAAAGGATGAGCTGGGTACTGATGAAGAAAGAGTATGGGAAAAGAGAGGCTGGTGGGGCGAGGAATTCTGGGAGAGTAGGGAGAGAATAAAAGAGTGTGGAGCAAATGGAGAAGAGAGGAAATGCAGAAGAAGAAGTATAACAGGAGGAAAGAGAACATGAGAAGATGCTGGAAATAAAAAGACAAAGAGAAAGGAAGAATATAAAACAGAAGTAGAAAAAGCGATCAAAGAAGGTAAGGTGTGGGATGTGATAAATAGAGATGGAGGGGAAAGGAAGGGCGTAAACGAAGAAAGAGAAATGAAGGAATGGACGGATTATTTTAAGGCTCTAATAGGGGGAGAGAAAAATAAAATTAAACGGGAAAAGTGTAGGATAGTCCAAGGAGAAATGGATGAAGGGAAGGAGATAACAAGAGAAGAAGTGGATGAGGCAATAAATAGGTTAAAAAGAAACAAGGCGACAGGAGAAGATGGAAAGGGGGACGAAGCGATGAAGTTTGGAGAAGAAGGGATTAGGGATGAGATGTGGAAGATCTGCAACAAGGTCTCGAAAGGGGAGGGTTGGCCGGAAAAATGGACGACGGGACTGGTGGTGCCGCTTGTCAAGAAAGTGGAAGGAAAGAAGGTAGAGGAATACAGAGGGATCACTATCATGTCATTCGGCTATAAAATATATGCAGAAATCTTAAGAAAAAGGTTGGAGAGTCAGGTAGAACAAAAAGAAAATATCCCACATAATCAGATGGGAATTAGAAAAGGGATAGGA
>NC_046661.1:12808683-12810329 GCF_010883055.1 Belonocnema kinseyi | reverse complement strand
ACTAGATAGTATGTGAGCTAAATGCTCGGGGTGTGCATGGCACGCCCTGCAGCTATCATCGGGAATGTCTTGGCTCAAAATGTGGCGACTGTATGTTAAGGTTGAAATGACACCGTCTTGGCATGCAAAAATGAAACCCTCTGTACCAGACTTCAATCCGGGCTGCCTGATGGTCAGCAGCTTTGACTTGTTAAGTGTGTGATAACGGGTCCGGAGTTCGCGCGCGAACTTTCGAACCTTGGCTGTAAAATTTCTGCCAGATATGATGTAGTCAATCACACATTGAATGCGGGACGCGTACTGTCTTGCCCAGCCTATCTTTATGGCAAGTTGATCCATTCGGCTTTTGGTCTTATGATCAGCCGTTGGTTTTTTTTACGGTTCGCATCGGCCAAAGCTCTCGCTGCATTATACACACAATAATTGATAGCCCAGAGGTCGGATTCACCGGAAAAATGTTCACGAAGCTCGTCATCCATTTCAGCCAGATCTTTAGGCTTGAGAGAAACCTTGGTGTTGACGTTTCTCCGGGTCGTAAAGCATCGCTCTTCATCTATTGGATGCCTGCCCGCGGTTGGTCTTAGTGTCGCCTCTCTTTCTTTGTTGCCGGCTTGTTCTAGCTGTGGTACAGTAGGCGTTCCGCTTACATAGCCCGTTTTACGGAGTAGTTCAGCATGGTTTCGCAGACGTTGCTGCGAACAGTGCGATAGTTCCGGGTGTTTCTCGCACCACAGAGCATGCAGCCGCGCCATGTAACCCCGTTCACGGGCCACACTCGCATCGTAGCAGTCTAGCAAGTCGTGATTCAATCGCTCCGACCACTTAAAGGTCACGAGATCCCGCCGATCCATCGCATTGAGTCCATTTTCATTGGCTCCCCCAGCTCTAGATTGGTCGGCATTGTTGGCCGTCCCATTGTCGGGAGCCCTGCGCGTTCTGTTGTTTTGAACCGCACTTAGTACAACTATGTTTGGTGTTGTCATTGTTGTTTTCACGAGAAGCTAGGGAAAGGGGTTCGTCCATCCTTGTAGAGTCCCGCATGCAAGTATAAGGCTGCTTACTCTGAGAGGTCGCCTGGTATCCCAAAGTCACCGTTCTAGACCACCCCTGGACAATTGTCCGCGACTGCCTATTTATTTTTGTAACCATATTCAGCAGAAGCCCTTGGAACAGGGACCCTCTATCCGCAACCCGAGGACGCGTTCGGTTCGGTTTTGATTCCTCTAGAATAAAACCGAAGGGCCTATGACAAAGCCACCGAACGCGTCCTCGAGTTGCGGATAGAGGGTCCCTGTACCAAGGGTTTCTGCTGAATATCGTTACAAAAATAAATAGGCAGTCGCGGACAATTGTCCAGGGGTGGTCCTGAAGGAATTAACCCCCAAGCGGAGGTGTGAAAAACGTGCCGAAAGCTGAATGGCACCTGGGTGAGGTGTCTAGAACGGTGACTCTGGGATACCAGGCGACATCTCAGAGTAAGCAGCCTTATCCTTGCATGCGGGGCTCTACGAGGATGGTCGAAACCCTTTCCCTAGCTTCTCGTAGGAACAACAATGACAACACCAAACATAGTTGTAGTAAGTTCGGTTCAAAACAACAGAACGCGCAGGGCTCCCGACAATGGGTCGGCCAACAATGCCGACCAA
>NC_046661.1:12807078-12808583 GCF_010883055.1 Belonocnema kinseyi | reverse complement strand
CATTCAGGATGTGACATCTATAAAGGATACTCTCCGAAGCAGATGCAAACGTCTCATCCGACAGATTTGGTCTTCCGAACTGTCGGCGAGGAACAAAGTATCAGCAATGAACATCCTTACCGTCCCGGTACTACTCTATTCATTTGGAGTAGTTCCATGGACGAAAAACGAGCTCAGATCCCTTGATATCGGGACAATAAAGGTTATGCACATAAACAAAAGCATACATCTTAAGTCTTCCGTTCCGCGACTGTACATCTCACGCCGTCAAGGTGGTCGCGGAATATTGAGTCTTGAATGTCTTCACAACAGGATTATTCTGGGTATAGCACATAGAGTTGCAAATGGAAGAGACCCTCTTCTTAAAATGGTCAGGAATCACGAAGAAGTGGGCAAAGGAGCGTTTCTCTACAAAGCAGCGGAGGAGGCTGCTGAAACACTCGGACTTGACTTCAGTATTAGGGGCGAGCAAAATGCATCAAGTCTTATCCGAGTACTCACTCCTGAAAGCCTGGATTAAGAAAGCACAAGAGAAAAGCTTTCGTGAATAGATCCTCGATAAGAGGATGCACGGTATCTTCCACAAAAATGTGAAGGATCAGTCAACGTCTTGTGAGCTAACATTTGCTTTCCTTAAATCGCCCGGATTGAAGTCTGGTACAGAGGGTTTCATTTTTGCATACCAAGACGGTGTCATTTCCACCTTAACAAACCGTCGCCACATTTTGAGCCAAGACATTCCCGATGATATCTGCAGGGCGTGCCATGCACACCCCGAGTATTTAGCTCACATACTATCTAGTTGTCCAACTCACGCGAGAACGACCTACATTCAAAGGCACAATGCGACACTAAGAGTGCTTTATTACCATCTCTGTCACTCGTACGGCATTAACCTTAATATCGCTCCTCTGAATGCTCCTAGGGAAATCGAGTCAATTGTCGAGAGTGGGAAGTGCCGCATATACTGGAACTTTATATTCTCGACAATTCCTTCTGTTGCTCACTCGAGGCCTGACATGGTTCTCCTTGACTTTGAGAAGCGAACCATGTTCGTTATCGAATTTTCGGCACCAGCTGACAAAAACATCATAACCAAGGAGAATGAAAAGGAAGAGAAGTATGGAGACCTTATAAGGGAGTTGCATGCGATTGTACCAGGAATATTCTGTTAAACTAATCGTCCTTATCATCGGTGCTCTTGAAGGTGCCAAGCTTTCACTTGCTAATTTCCTAAAAAGCATCCCTGCGTGTCAACAATATGCTAAAACACTTGCGGGAAAAATGCAGAAGGCGGTAGTACTTGGGTCGCTCCGTGTTCTTAAGGTGCACGAGGCTTTTGCTGGATCGTCGTATTGACTCCTTTACAGACTGTAACTACCTATCTCACGGTCGTGAGACGTGGTTGTGGCTGGAATTTTACCGTGATTTCGCTGGGTGCGGGTGCAATTTTCCACGTGAACACCCGCTCCGGGCGAAATCCTGCGGTTGTCCTCATGACACAT
>NC_046661.1:12802786-12806978 GCF_010883055.1 Belonocnema kinseyi | reverse complement strand
CAAAAATATATGAATTTTAAAGAAAGTAGTTCAAATTTTAACTCTTTCGTTTAAAAATTCAACTATTTTGTTGAACATTATTCCAATTTTGACAGAAACTTTCATCGGTTAAATTGAAAACTCGGTTTTTAATTTGAAAATTTTTACTAATAAATTTCGCAATTAGAAAAAATCTCTTTCGTTTAAAAATTGAACTATTTTCTTGAAAATTATTCTATTTTTGACAGAAGCTGTCATCTTTGAAATGAAAAACATTATTTTTAATTTGACCGGAAAAATATACATCTATAAAATATTTTCAAAATGTCAGTAGCTTACAATTAATAATTATTACAAGTTATTACAAAAATCCAAATAACTTTGGATTTTATGAATAGTCCAGAATGGAAAAAGGATAGTTTAAAATAAATTATGATTCTTAAGTATGAGAAAGCTTTCAATACTTTTACTTGATTAAATAGCAATAGAAAATGGAAAAAGCTAAAAATGTAGAAACTTTGGCCAAGAGTCGAAATTTAAATGAAGGCAATTTTGTACTTATAGGGTGTGAGACTAATTGACTTTTATGAAGATTAATCGACGTAAAATTAAACTAATGATAGTGTCTAAATGCATATAAAATTGACAGTATGACGATAAGTGGCATTGCTGTGATAAAACTGATTCCACTTCTACAAACTAGGTTTTCGTAAGATATCTTGAATCGGATCTGATTTGGGAATCTACACAAGTTCATGTCTGAAAAGACGAAAATTTAATGTTTTTTGTAGGTAAATGAATCATAATTCTGTTTAGGGGCCGTGTATACATTAAGTAACACTTTTTGGTTGAAAATTCAATTGTTATCTTGAAAATTCGTTTTTTGACTTAAAAATTCACTTTTTTTTTTGTAGAAATTTCATCTTTCTTGTTTAAAACTGGAAATATTTCATTAAAACTTCATCCTTATGATTAAAAACTAATCTGTTTCGGTTTCAAATTAACATTTATGTTGAAAATTCACAATTTCGGGTTTGAAAATTTGTATTTTCGCCTCAAAAATGCAGTAATTTTTCAGTTAAAGATTCGTAATTTCAGTTAAAAATTCATTCTATTTTTAAAAAATTCAACTATTTTGTTGATAAATCGTTTTTTTTCTAGTTAATTTTTTTATTGTAAATTTAACTATTTAACTTTTGTTAATAAATGTATATTTTTTAATTAAAGTTTTAATTATTTGGTTGAAAATGCATGTATTTTGTTATAAATTTGACTTTTTGGTAGAAAATTAATCCTCTGGGCTGAAAATTTAACTTTTTAATTGAAAAATGCATGAGATTTATTGAGAAGATGTATTTTTCGTTAGAAAATAGCGTTTTTTTAAAATAAAAATGCAACTGTTTGGCGGAAAATTAGTCTTTTTTAGTTGAGGATTCAAATATTTTATTAAAAATTTCAATTTTTTTTATAAATTCAACTGTTTCTGATTTAAAATTAAATATTTTTTGGTTAAAATATGAATTATTATACTATTTGTTAAAAATTAATTCATTTAGATTATAACTTCAACTTATTGGTTAAAAAGTAAACTATTTTCTTTAAAATTAATTGTTTTGGTTAAATTTTTATAATCTTAGGTGAAAATTCATCTCTTTTGCTTAAAATAAAACTACTTTGATAAAAATAAGTTTTTTTTTGTTTAACGTTTATTTTTTCATGGATAATTTAACTATTTGGTTGAAAATGCAACTGTTTTTGATTTAAAGTTAAATATTTGATTAATATTTGAACTACTTTCTTTAAAATTCATATATTTTTGTTTGTTAAACATTCATAATTTTAGTTGAAAATAGGTCTTTTTGGTTGAAAACGATACTTCTTTGTGGAAATATTTTTTTGGTTAAAATTAATTTTTTAAACTGGAAATTTAACTGTTTGGCAGACAAATAAAATGTTAAGTTAAAAATTAATTTTTTTAGTTAAGGATTCTAGTATTTTGTTGAAAATTCATATACATTTAACTGTTTCTTCATCAATTATTTTTTATTAAAGGTTCATAATCTTTGTTGAAAATTTATATTCTGTGTTAAAACTCAATTTTTTAACTGAAAATTTAACTATTTGGTTAAAAATCGAATTGTTTGGTTGCAAAATAATTTGTTTTAGTTGAGAATTTAAGTATTTTAATTGAAAATTCAACGTTTTAGGTAAAAAATTCAACTCTGTTGAAAGTTGGACTACTTTCTTTAAAATTCAGTTTTTTGGTTAAAGACTCATAATCTTACTTTTAGTTAAAAATTTATTTATTTTAGTAAAAAAAAAAAATTTTTAATTAGTTCTTTAACTGAATATCGTTGAAAATTCATATTTTTTGAATGAATTTAACTGTTTCTAATTTAAAACAAATTCTTTTTTTGTTTATAATATCAAATATTAGATTTTTCGTTAAAAAATCATCTTCTTAGATTGTAAATTCAACTTTTTGGTTGAAAGTTGAACTAATTCCTTCAAAATTCATCTTTTTGGTTAAAGATTCATAATCTCAATTTAAACTCCTTTTTTTTGTTTTTTTTTAAATTTATATTCTGTGTTAAAACTCAATTTTTTAACTGAAAATGTAACTGTTTGGTTAAAAATTGAACTATAATTAGTTACAAATTTCTTTCTTTTAGTGAAAAATTTTTCGTTCATTAATTTTTGTAACTGAATATTCAATTGTTTGTTTTTAAATTAATTTTTCCTAGTTGAGAATTTAAATAATTCATTGAAAATTCATATTTTTTGAATTAATTTAACTGTTTCTAATTTAAAACAAAATCTTTTTTTGTTTGTAATATCAAATATTAGATTTTTCGTTGAAAAATCATATTCTTAGATTGTAAATTCAACTTTTTGGTTGAATGTTGAACTAATTCCTTCAAAATTCATTGTTTCGGTAGAAGATTCTTAATCTTAGTTGAAAATTTATCTTTTTTAAAAAATTGAACTATTTTATTAAAAAAACTTATTTTGGTTAAAAATTAATTTTTTATTAAATTATAATTTAAAATCTTCTTTGGCTGAAATATCAATACTATTGCGGTTTTTGTAAAAATTTGATATTCTTTGATTGAAAATTCCACTCTTTGGTTGAAAGTTAATCTACTTTCTTCATAATTCATCTCTTTTGTTGAAAATTTATATTTTGGATTAATACTCAATTTTTTAAATGAAAATTTAACTATTTGGTTAAAAATTGAACTGTTTGGTTGAAAACTAATTTGTTTTAGTTGAGAATTCAAGTATTTTGTTGAAAATTCAACTTGTTGGTTGAAAGTTGAACTAGTTTCTTTAAAATTCTTTTTATTTGTAAAAGATTCGTAATCTTACAATTAGTTCAAAATTAATTTCTTTTGTTGAAAAATCTTCTTTTTTTTCATTAATTTTTTAAACTGAATATTCAACTGTTTGTTTTTCAAATTACTTTTTCTTAGTTGAGAATTTAAGTATTTCGTTGAAAATTCGTATTTTTTGAATGAATTTAACTGTTTCTAATTTAAAACCTAAAAGATCTAACTAGCTGTTCGAAATAGACGAGTGTTCATCAATATAGTTGATTTTGCTACCCAAAAAAAGATGACTTTTCAGGAAAATGTAGATAAAATTAACGACAGTAAAAAATTAATCTGGAAAATTCCGGGGTTTCCTCTAAACTCTAAGGTACTTCTTGGTGTTCAAAAATCTGGGCTATAGTTCCCGGTTTTCCCAGTTAGTGACCACCCGATTTGAAGTTGTACATTTCTTTAATTTTTTGTTACTTAAAATATGTGGTTGACTTTCTTTTTTTAAGTCAAATATTTAAGGGTTAATGTTGATAATTCTACGATTTTTCGATCGCACCTGGTGTGATAATTCTGAAAAAAGAACCTGAAAATAATGATGAGGAGAGTGGAGCTGAAAGGTAAACATAGAAACATAACCTACAATTTTTTGAGGTATTTTCAGATTTGCTTAATCTGGCATTAAATTGAACTAGCTATGGATAATAATTATGGCACAAATATACAAAATGTACAAACGGATTTTAACGTGACACACTGGACAGTTAAAAACACACGAAATTGACTCATTTATCTGTCAGATTGTATCTGTCACAAATTGCTTGCTTCGGGATCGAACAGTAAAATACCAGCTATCTCAATTCTAAATCTGCCTGAGTCAAAGCCGATATCAG
>NC_046661.1:12798975-12802686 GCF_010883055.1 Belonocnema kinseyi | reverse complement strand
TAATTTTTTAAACTGGAAATTTAACTATTTGGCAGAAAATTAAACTGTTAAGTTGAAAATTAATTTTTTTAGTTAAGGATTCTAGTATTTTGTTGAAAATTCATATACTTCATATAAATGTAACTGTTTCTTCATCATTTATTTTTTATTAAAGGTTCGTAATCTTCGTTGAAAATTTATATTCTGGGTTAAAACTCAATTTTTTAACTGAAAATTTAACTATTTGGTTAAAAATTTTTTTCCCAGTCAGTGACCACCCGACTTGAAGCTGTACATTTCTTTAATTTTTTGTCACTTAAAATATGTGGTTGACTTTCTTTTTTTAAGTCAAATATTTAGGGGTTAATGTTGATAATCCAACGATTTTTCGATCGCACCTGGTGTGATAATTCTGAAAAAAAAGAACCTGAAAACAATGATGAGGAGAGTGGAGCTGAAAGCTAAACATAGAAACATAACCTACAATTTCTTGAGGTATTTGCAGATTTGCTTAATCTGGCATTAAATTGAACCAGCTATGGATAATAATTATGGCACAAATGTACAAGCGGATTTTAAGGTGAAACACTGGACAGTTAAAAACACACGAAATTGACTCATCTGTCAGATTGTATCTGTCACAAATTGCTTGCTTCGGGATCGAACAGTAAAATACCAGCTATCTCAATTCTAAATCTGCCTGAGTCAAAGCCGATATCAGGTTGTGTGCGTGCGATATACCTACGATGGCCACGCGACGCACACATGTTACGCACACGGGTACACCAGCGAGTACGGGGCGCCATGTTTCTATCAACTGACCTTTCTAATGCATTGTGATTCTCTATTTCTCTCTGGTGAAAAGTGCGCGTTTGAAGTCATAAGACTCTCAATTTTTATAGATGATTATTTTTAAATTGATCTGAAAGGTTTGCCATATCTAAATAAAATATCATTCTTCAGGAAGTTGAAATTGGAAAGAGAAAAGTTTTTGATTAATCAGTGAAGAGTAGTATACTAGTATTAAACTATTCAGCACGGCATAGTTCAGATTTCGTTACCACCACGAAGGAATAATAAGGAGACCTAACTCCGTTTGCACACTTGGCAATAGAAACATTACCGTAAGTGGTATGCACATTACAGGAAGATCTTAAATTTTCGTGCGCAGGTGCGCAGTTGTCCTCTTCCTATACATGGAAAAGTGTGCGAGTGAAAAAGTTTGTCAAATTGACGTAAGTTAGAGAGGTTCTGTTCGTTTGTTTTGATGCAGGTGTCAAGTGCCGGGTTGTGGTGCAAGTTACACGCCGAAGAAGGCAAAAACACTTCGCTTTTTTAAAGTTCTCACTGTATGTAAAATATACGTCTAATATATTTTATTGTTTTAAATAATTGTCATTTAATTTTAATAGAAATTATTGAGAAATTTAATCTTTACTAACTACCTTAGTGCCTGCGGAGAATTTCTCAGAGCCTTGAAAAGCTTGATTATAATATCACATTACTTGCAATTATCCGTGCTGATTAAATTGTATCCATGCTTATGAATGCGTAATTTACCAATTCCTAAACTGAGTCACCTCATAATAACTTTTAATGAAATTTTAGTATTTTTCATGTTTACTTTTAGAAAAAACTTTAATCTTTTCAATCAAGTTATATTACTTCCATTACTTCTTTATTATATTAAAAATTTTAAAGGTACTTACCTATACTTTTCCTTCTCAAAACCTGTTCACACATTTTTCAAACAAGTACCGAAAATACTGTTTATATATTTATTTCGTGTATCTTTCGTATGATGATCAACAAAAGAACAGAACCTCTCTAACTTACGTCAAGTTGACAAACACTCTCACTCGCACACTTTCCATATACAGGAGGAGGACAACTGAGCACCTGCGCACGAAAATTTAAGATCTTCCTGTAATGTGCCTATCACTTATAGTAATGTTACCATTGCCCGTTTCAAATGGCTTCCCACTAATATTTGGTTCTCCTTATTATTCCGTCGTGGCTACCACCTTCATTTTAGTCTTGCGGTTCTGGACTGGTAGCTTTAAAGAAAATCCACAAGGGCGCAACGTGCCGCCTCTCGCGCAAAAGAAGTGACGCGTCGAGTGTTTAAGACAGCAATCCACGCGTAACAAACCATAATTACCTGGAGCAGAGACTATCGTGACCAACATGGCGGTTGCTTCAGAGCGAAGCTCTTCCATTGCTGCGTTCCAACTGATGTTGTTTTTTTTTAAATTAATATTCCACAAATTTTGGGGAATTTTAGATACATAAATTTATGCATTTTTAAGAGTAGGATTTGTTCCCCATTAAATCTTGGAAATTAGTGTCAACACAATTTTGGGGAACATTCCCCAAGAAATTTTTTACAGTGTAATTACTTCGGAACAATTGTATTATCATACGACCCCTACTAGTACCCGATCAGGCCCCGAATAGGATAAGTCGGGTCTCCTGACTAGCCCCCGGCTAATTCACCGTGCCGCTACTGATCGGGGGCTAGTCAGATGACCCGACTAGCCCCCGACTTTAAGTGGGGTCAACTGGTCGGGAACCACACTAGTTCCCCATTTGAATTTCTACACGGGATTTTAAACTTACTCCATTATAACATAGTATCATCAATTTTTTTCATTTTACAATTAAATAAAACGTTTAAACGTAGTTACCAATATTATGAGTGTCAACCTGAATTTTAATAGAGTTTACGCGTGTACACAAATTTACACAATTTTAATAAGTAAATCTTGTACAAGTTTAATCTAGTTGTTGTTCAGAAATTTTAAGTTTTATTCACTTTATACGAAGAAAATGTAGCTTGAATATTTAAGTTTATACTTGCTTATTTTAAACTTCTTCTATTATATCATGTAGCAAACAAATGTTTAAATATAGTTACAAATTGTCTGTGTGTGTGTGTGTATTCCTGCATTTCACTAGAGTGTACTTTTATACGACTTTGCAAGAATCTAATAAGTAAATATGGTACGTACCAGTTTAATCTAGTTATTCTCCAGAAGTTTTAACTTTTATTTACTTTATACGAAAAAAACGTAACTTGACTTTTTAAGCTTATACTTTCTTATTTTAAAACCGTTCTATTAGATTATATTGCCAAAATAGTTATATCATAATCACAAATTTTGTGTATGTAATCCTGCCTTTTACTAGAGTTTACTTTTACGTGAGTTTACAAGCCTTTAATAAGTAAATATCTTCACAAGATTAATCTAGTTATTCTTCAGGAATGTTGAGCTTTATCCACTTTATGCAAAGAAACCGTAACTTGACTTTTCAACTACAGTGAACCCCTTTAATAGCCCTCCCTTATATAGCTCTTCCGAGATTTCACGCCGCTATATGCTATAATGAGTTAGTTGCCACCCAACGTCAGTCCCAAAATCGGCGCTATAGAAGAGTTTCACTGTATATGCTTGCATATTGTAAACTTTTTCTAATATAATATAGTAGCCAAAAGCGTTTAAACTTAGTTACAAGGGGGGAGGGTCGGTAAGGCGGTTTTTGGTCTAATTTATTTTTGGACCAGAAAATCAGAAAAAATCATGGTAGTATCTTATAAGTATCCCGAGTCGATTGCACGCTAAACGGACTACCACCCCCCTACAAATATAGGAAACACCACTACCCACCAACTGTATTTTCGAGAGATTTGACACTCTTAAACATGTATTCTGAGGTTAGCTCGGGTTTACT
>NC_046661.1:12796061-12798875 GCF_010883055.1 Belonocnema kinseyi | reverse complement strand
AGCGTGCAATCGACTCGGGATACTTATAAGATACTACCATGATTTTTTCAGATTTTTTGGTCCAAAAATAAATTAGGCCAAAAACCAGCCTTACCGACCCTCTCCCTTTGTATGTGTCATCCCCACCGATAGAAATCTCTGAGTATATCATAAAGATTCTCTAGGGCCAGAGAAGCTCCGAGAAATTCTCCACAGGCACTCAGGTAGATATATTTAAAGGTCTAGGTAGCTCGTTTAAATGTTTTAAAGGCTTTTAAATGTCCTTTTCGAATTTGAAGTAGAAATACGATCATAAATAATAAGCAGAGAGGCTATATCAATAGAGTAGCCAACACTCAAGGGTCCTTTGTGAAGCTTTCGAATTAAAATTTAGAAGTAGATTTTTTAAATTTCATAGTTAACAGCCTTAAACATAATAATTCGGAATCTACGGGTTTCGATGATTCAGTTCAACTAGAAAATTTTATATTAATATATAAGTTATAATTATAAATAAGTGTAATGAGAAAATTCATCAATAAAAAAAGTGTTAATAATTTAAAGAGAAATTTAAAAAGGGAGAGTTGGGTTAGCGATGGTCAAACTACTGTAAATAACTCTGCCCGCCCATTACGTGACGAATACAAAAAGAACATTATATTACTGTCGCACCACTCTTAAAAGCACCACTAAAAGGACCTTGAAAAGGACCCAAATCTCTCAGACTATCTCAGAAACTAAATCATTCAAATTGACTCTGCTTATAGACTCAAATGGGTCCGGCTATTTCGCTTGAGAACACTCAGAGATTTCTATCAGTAGGGATCCTGCATTTTACTAGAGTTTAATTTTACACGATTTAACAAGATTTTAATAAGTAAATATTCTACAAGTTTAATCTAATTATTCTTCATAAATTTAAGCTTTTCACTTTATACAACGATTATTTAATTTAGTTACAGGTTCCATGAGTGTCATCCTGTGTTTTACTAGAGTTTACTTTTACGCGACTTTGCAAGACTTTAATAAATAAATATTGTACACGTTTAAACTACACAGTTAGAAATTTTTGTAGGAATTTTTAGAGACGCGTTACTAAAGCTTTATGCAGCAACCTTTTCTAAATTTTCTGATACTGTTACAGTTTAGGAATTTTCAGTTACTGTAACTGAAAATTACTAGAGATTCAAAAATTTGTCTGGGTTTATTATTTTAATATAAAACATGAAGTCTATATTTGTCCTAAAAATATAAATAGAAATAACATATAACTGAAGTTACGACTGACCACTTCTTATGTATCTATACTATATGTGCACTCATTGTATTAAATATAATATTATCAAAGCCCATCTTTTATGATAAGAATTTTTTTGGCATTTAATATATTGAGTATATTATATAACATAGTTTTATGCGTACAAACTTCGTTCGTATATAGTCTTACTTAAATTTTTTTCAGACAACTATATGCTGCAAATTTATATTAAAATTAATGAACTAAACTTTTAAGCAAACAGTAGCATTTTTGTCCAAGAAAGATGAAAATTCTACTAAAACGGATGAATTTTTCAATCAAAAATACAAATTAAAAAAAAAGAATTTTTATCCGAAAAAGACTTTATTTTGACATTTTAACATCAAAATATAGAATTGCTACAAGAAGTCAATCTTCCACGAAAATTATACTTCAATTTTTAACCCAAAAATACGATGTTACACAGATGGCGCCACTGGTATTAAATACATATGATTTTTAGTCAACCCGAAACTTCAAAAGACATGGATTTAAATGTAACTATTGTTGGACTATTAGTTTGTGAGATAGAGCATTTTTAGTGAAGCAACTTTTGTTAGTTTGAAAAAAAATGGATCAAAAGGAATTTCGTATTTTAATAAAGCATTTCTTTTTGGCGAAAAAAATACTGTTGAAGCCAAGGCTTGGCTAGAATAACATTATTCGGACTCTTCACCAGGAAAGTCAACCGTTGAGAAGTGGTTTGCTAAGTTTAAACGAGGCGAAATGAGCCCCGAGGACGATGCACGCAGTGAACGCCCCAAAAAGGTCGTTACCGACTGAAATATACAAAAAGTCCACAAAATAATTTTGGATAACCGCAAAGTGAAGTTGATCGATATAGCTGCGGCTCTGAAGATATCAAAGGAACGTGTTGGACATATCGTTCATGAATATTTTAATATGCAAAAGCTCTGTTCATAGTGGGTGCCGCGCGAGCTCACAATCAACCAAATGCACCGTGTCACAAATCAATGAAAACAATGGCAAAATTGAATGAATTGAGCTTGGAAACGTTGTATCGCCCTCGAAGGTATGTATATTGAATAATAAAATCACATTTTATCCACAAAAAAATTTTTTTTGTTGGCCTACGAACTTTTCAGCCCAACTGTTACATACAAATGTGCACTACCCAGGAAAAATGAATCCATTGAAAAGACAATTATGTGAATTGCGTATCTGTCATTTGCAGATTCAGAAAGTTAGCACAGAATCGGTTTGCAACTATGTGAATCCAGTGATCCCAGATCTGAAACGAGATGTGGTCCAATACTAATGACAGGGCTATGGCCGTGTGAATATAGTTGGAGACGATGTCTGAGTTTCGCGCGCAATCTATTTCTCCTCTTCTGAATTTTAAAACTCGAAGGTGCACGATTCGAAGGTGCACGATTGCCGATCGGAAAACTCCGGCGGTTCTATTTATATCTCCATCCGCTTTGAAATAAAATTAAGAGATTGGGATTTTAATATTTCCAGTTTTCAATGCTGGCGATTTTGCATGAATTGAATACTTCGCGCGCCTCTTTATATAC
>NC_046661.1:12787346-12795961 GCF_010883055.1 Belonocnema kinseyi | reverse complement strand
ATATTATAATAGTCTTACTTATATCTTGATTCACATTTGAAGCAAACTAAAGAAATTGGCGATTTCAATGATATTTGAATATTTCGCACGATTTAAAAATAAAAATATATATCCAATATCATAATATTAATACCATGATTAATATTTTGTTGTATATTATATTGTGTACATTATATTATTTACTTTATATTGTATACTTTATAAAATTTACTTATGAGAATCATTTGGAATTTAACAATCACAAACTATAGCTTCCTAGAATTTGGTTATATTATACTTTTTTCAGGACTACGTGAGACTTCGATTTGTAAGATTTGAAATTGCTAGCAATTTTAAAAAGTGTTAATACAAAATGTTGTACTTTTTAGTACTTATAATTTGTAATTGTGTTATTTAAAATAATTCTCATAAATAAGTTTTGTAATTTTGAAAGGCCATTTAAATTTTTTCGGTTAAATATATAAATTCAACTTCAAACGCTTAAAACTCTAGCACACTCATGTACAGCTAATTAATATTGATGTTAATATTAATGTCTGTTGAGATAATATTATTATAATTACAATATAATGTATAGTTAATTATATATTATATTAATTCTATTATACTGTACCCTGATTATACCTCTTTTTTCAAATTTTCATGTCCTAACTCAAAATTTTAATTATTTTGTAGAATTCGTTGTCCCAGATCTGAATTATAATTTTTTGAAAAAATCTCTAATCCAATTCAGAAATACATACAATCGCTTTGAAAAATGTCCTATTTCAATTCAAAGTTCAAGGTAAAATTAGAAAATTCTAACTTTTAAATCTGAAAATGATTTATTTGAGGTGGAAATCTTTCGAATGTTAAACTTTTAAAACTGAAGCTTGACAAATTCTTAATTCAGAAATGTTTCATTCAAACGCTCAATAACATAGCCACGCAAAAAAAGTGTGTGATGCAAATTTTCACTTCAAAAACATGTCGACAACTGTGAAGGATCAACCCTTGACTAATATCAACTTATTTAACATAACTTTACCCAACAGAACCTGACCTCACCTAACCTGAATTAACAGAAATTTATTGAACTACACGTAAAGCTCTGGAAGCATATTTTCCCAGTAGCAAATGTGTGCTACATCAAATGGGTCAACTCGAGCCTAACCTAGGGATAAATCTAACCTAGCCTAACCTAACCTAAATAAACAAAATTAAACTGATTGTGTTGTTCCGTTGTGTTTGCGGTACCGTTTGAATCAGCTTGGGCTTAACCTACAAAGAGGTCAAACCTATCCTAACCTAAAAAAACCTGACCTAACCTTACCTAACTTAACTTCACGTAACACAATTAAACTCACTGTGTTGTCCCGTTGTGTTTGCGGTACTGTTTGAATCAGCTTGGGCTTAACCTGCAAAGAGTTCAAACCTATCCTAACCTAAAAAAGCCTGACCTAACCTAACCTAGCCGAATGAAATTCAACCAGACGTGTAGCTATGTAAGCGTACGGTTCTCAGTCTTAAATGTATGCTGTATTTAATAGGGTACCTCGATCTTAACCTACACATGAATCTAACTTAACAGAACCTAACGAAATTTTGCTTCACGCAACACAACTTAACTTAATTTTTCCCGTTTTATCACAATAAAATTAATTTCATTATACGACAGGTGGTTAAAAATTTAGACGCACATTACTCATTTGAAGAAACTTAGAACTGCAAGTAGAATTGACCCCATTTCAATTAACCTGACAATGTTTGTATCAATTAAAATGTAGAAATGTAACTTAAACATGCAAGTGAATAAAAGTTTTATTTAAAATTTTTTTCTCTCTGCTTTTCTTAAACTTAAGGGATATATTTATACTATCTTTCGTGTTTACATTTTATCTTGCTTTTAATCATAATTAAATTGATTTATAGACCTACTTCAGTCAATTTTCTGCCTGCTATTACGTGTCCTTTTTTCTTCGAAGGAACGATGCAAAGGGTTACGCTTACGTTTAAGACCTACATTCGTTTCCCTTTTCAACATCCAGCAAAAATCAGCCATCATGACCTCGTCCCATTTACCCTGATTTCGTTGTTCCATCACTTTTATGTCTTGATGAAAACGTTCCCCTTGTTCTTCGCTGAAATCACCAACATTTTCTGGAAACTTATTCAGATGGGAATCTAGAAAGTGAAGTTTGAACCACCAGATTTGAATGAATGTCTTAAAGGCCAATGTTTTTTGCTGTAATGATTGCCTCGATCTCTGCTATTCCACAGGCATATAAAGCATGGCTCTCTCGTGAAACCCGCTTGTTGGCCTAATATCATTGTTATGATTTTGAGATCACCACATATTTGCCATTTGTGATTCGTGTAATTAACTTTTTCAAGAAGCATTTTAACATTGTTATATTCTTCTTCGATGACCGTTGTGTGAGCTATAGGGATAGAAGCGTAAGTATTCGTGTTATGCAGTAAAACAGCCTTAATGCTGCGTTTTGACGAATCAATGAAAAGTCGACATTCTTCGTCTCTGTACACATTTTTCTTCAAGTGGTTCATTAGTCCGTTAACGTCAGTGCAGTACTCTAAAGACGTCTCTTCGTTTTTAACGAAAAACTTTCTGAATTCTTTGTCCCTGTCGCGATAGAATGAAACTTTTGTCTTTGGCGCTAGAAGATTTCTTCTTTTTAGAAATGAAGCGGCAAATTCAGCGCCGTCTTTCGGTAATCCAAGATCTCTAATAAAATCATTCAGTTCTAGTTGCGACACTAATATTGGAACCTTCAATTTCATTTTATGCACGCCATATTCGTCATCTTTTTCGTCATTTTCATCGGAATCATCAGAACTATTTTCTGTTCGATCACTGGTTTCACTACCGTCTCCATGACGTTGACTTTAAACTTCCATTCTATCATCTTCTAAAGCGCTTAAATCAGCCTGGCGTGCATTTTAATTGATTTCAATCGCTCTTGTGACTGTGCACATATTAATGTACGAAATGTTATTTTTATTTTTGGTGTTGAACCCTTTGACGGAATTCATGCAAAAGTAGCAGTCCTTCGCAATAACGGGTTTTTTCCATGTGGTTGGTGTAGAGTACTTGCGGTACTTTTCGTTGTTTGAATTTTTTAGACGATAAAACATAAGTATGCAGGAATTGCAAATGACGTGAGGAATCCATTTTGTTTCTTGGTGCAGCAATTTTACGGCCTTGCAGGCATGCGATTGAGAAATGCTCACGGTTTTTTCCTTGTAGCATGAGACTCTACACCAACCAAGTGATCCATTGATGAAGAGCTACGGTTGCATGATGACGGCGTCGGACAGCCCGCTTTTCCACCTTGACCAGACGCTGAAACTGGGGGTTTTCCCTGCAGCGTAATACACTTTTTGCCTGTGTCTGCCATGACGGCGTGCACGCCGTTTACCCAGGGACTCAGCCAATGTTGATCCGTTGCCCACCGTCAACACGTGAAGGTGCCTTGGTTACGAAACTCCAGACATTTACTGCTATTAATGTCAAAATATAAAAGTACGCAATAACAGGGTTGTCAGCGTAATCGGTTAGGTTAGGTCAGGTTTTGTTAGGTTAGGATAGGTTAAACCTCTATGTAGGTTAAGCCGAAGCTGAAAGAAACGGTATCGCAAACATAACGGGACAACACAAGCAGTTTAATTGTGTTTCGTGAGGTTAAGTTAGGTTAGGCTAGGTTAGATTTATTTCTAGGTTATGCTCGAGTTGACCCATTCGATGTAGCACACATTTGCTACTGGGAAAATATGCTTCCAGAGCTTTACGTGTAGTTCAATAAATTTCTGTTAATACAGGTTAGGTGAGTTCAGGTTCTGTTGGGTAAAATTATGTTAAATAAGTTGATATCAGGCAAGGGTTGATCCTTCACAGTTGTCGACATGTTTTTGAAGTGAAAATTTGCATCACTGGCATTATTTTGAAATTTATTTGCCTCAGTGCATGCTTTTTCGTAATTTGGTGAGGTTATGGCTCAACCATGACGTGATAGGTGATTTTTGATACCGAATTTGAATTCAACACCCCAAAATCCATAGGAATACGTGTGTCTAGTTACGAGATCCGCACACTTTTTTTTGTGTGGCTGTGTAATTTTTAACTAAAATGATGAATCTTTAAAAAAAAGATAAAAGTTTTTTTTAATAAAATCAGTTGAATTCATCCAAAAAAGTACATTTTTTACCAAATAGTTGACTTTTCAGCCAAGAAAGAAAGCAAGCCGATTTTGTTTTTAAGTAAATATTATATGAAATGATTTTATTTATTGTTAGTTTGTTAGAGGTGAGGAGCACTTCTTTTTATTTTTTTATTCCCAAATTTATGTGTAGGTAGTTTTCGGTGGTTTTTTATGCATTTCAGGCTTTCCCACGGAGCCAATATATTTATTTATATATACGGCTTAAAACGGTTGTTTTTCTTTCTTTACATAACCTTCCTTCCAATTTAGTAATTTAAGTTTTGAATATATGTTGCATATATATATTTTTTGTATGTTAAATTGTTTGCGTAATTTGAACCGGTTTCAAGTTCAAAACACTGTAAGCAATTAATTCTTAATTCTAAGCTACTAAAATAAAAAACGTCAACATATATAATTATGCTAAGAAATAATGTTTACTGTAATTAAACTCACATTGAACACACGTGAAATTTGCATTACACGTAAAGAATTTAAACAAATTTCTTTCTTGACTGAAAAGTCAACTATTTGGTAAAAAAATATACTTTTTTGGATGAATTCAACTGTTGTCAATAAAAAAAACTTTTATCTTTTCTTTGAAGATTCATCATTTTAGTTAAAAATTATTGACTGGAAACTTAATTGTTTTGTAAAAAATGTGTCTATTTGGATGAGTTTACCAGTTTTTAATAAAAAAATGTAAACCTTTTTTTGTTGAAGATTCATAATTTTAGTTGAATACTCATATCCTTCGTTAAAAATTTAAGAATTTCGTTAAAACTTCGTTTTTTTTGTTATTGAAAATTAAACTGTTTTGTTAGACAGTTCGATTTTCAACATTGTCAATTCGTAAATAGAACTTTTGAGTTTGGATTTAGAAATAAAAATGTAAAAATTAATAATATAAAGCGACTTAAGATAAAAGAATTTAATTTATAATTTAAAAAATTTGCAATTTAAAAAGAATTGTGAATAATCCATTCTTATTGATCAAAATGATTCAGTTTGTACCATTTAAAAATTTATTTATTCTTTAATTCAAAACATTGAAAATAATAGATTTAGTTAGATAAACTTTATTTTTCGGCCTGCTGGCCTTAAAAAATTGACTTGCTTACACTTCCATTTTTTTCCAAAATTTTCTTACAACTATTTCTTACGAAGTACCTTCCATCCACACCTTATAGCTAATCCGCTCGTTTCTATGCCTAACCTTCCCCGCTGCGCCTCGCCTCGCACGCGTTTCGCTCTTTTATCGCTATGCCTCGCATTACCAGCCTCTGTCTCCGCGGCTAACACCCAATACTTAACTACTAGTTACAATATTTACATTTTTCGTACAAATACTTCCTCTCCTATTTACAATCATTCCTTCTCCATTTCTCTTCCTCCTTCCTTCTCCTTTTCTCTATCTTAACCAACACCCGTTTCACCCATGCTACTGCCCTTTTGTCCCCCCTTTCATGCAACAATACCTCCATGCTTATCTCACTCCTTTCCACCTCTTCACACTCCTCCAACCAGTGCTCAACTTCTGCATCCCGTTTCCCGCACAGTTTACTCATTCTCTTCTCTCTAGAAAGCCAGAACCTATTATAACCTTCCATGCAACCGCATCTCATTCTCGCTATAAGTCTCTGACTACCTTGCTCTCCTTTCTCACACAAATATTGCGCTCAGGGTAGGAAAATTATTTATAATAATAATTTGTTTATTAATTTAATTTAAAAAAAACTTTGCTTCTTTATAAAAATATCAAAGATCTATTAGATTTATAAAATTTAAAATACTTTATTCATGCATTTTTAAGCATTCTATATCACCGAATATCTCCTTCTGTCTTCTCTTTCTCCATGCCATTCTTTTGAACCAATTCATATACCTTCCCTCCTTCCTCGTGCCTCCTGCTAACTTCATCCATTTGCAATCCATTCGTTCTAAAATACCTTTCCCTTTCCACCTTCGTCTTTGTAACACTAAGCATGTTCTCCTTCTCTAACGAACACTCCCTAACCAATTTACTTCCATCCTCTTCCAAAAATTTCTCCTTACATTTACACGCTCGACTCCCTGTTATAATCCCTAAACTCCTTCTTCCTGTCTCCCTCCTGACTATATAGTTCGGCGTATTCCTTGCCAACCCCTGTGTCTACTTTACATACCTCTCCTGTATCCAATTTACCTCCTCACTTACCTTCTAACCCCACAACTCCACTCCGTAAAATAAGACACTCATCATTAGCGAATCAAACAATTTCATTATCCTTACAAAATTATCTGCGAACAACCTCTCCCCCAGCCCTTACACGTGCCTCATCACCACATTTGTCCTTCTCACCATCTCTTTTATATGACCATCCACTCCCCCATTCTTTCGAAACAGGAAGCCCAAGTACCCAAACTCTTTCACCTCCTGTACCGCTTTTCCCTCCCACTTCCACTCCCCTCCCCTATCTCTCCCACCTCCCTTCCTGAACGCCATAACCTTCGACTTGTCCGCATTTAAATCTAGCCTATTTTTGTCCAAGTATCTTCTCAACAGATCTTGTAATTTTGCATGTACTAAAAGATATGCTTGATTACTCGAAATGTTAACCGATTTTCATCAACTTTTTTTCATTCTCTTAAAATTACATCGGAAAAATGATTCAGATACTTAGAATTGAATTGAGCCATGTATTTAGGATTTTATTTATTGAAACAGCCTTAAATCTCATGACAATGAAAGGGTCCTCATAGCGGGGGGGGGGGGCTGCCGAGGTGCTGGGCCCGGGCTGGCTTCCCCCCTAGGGGGCTGCCCGGCCCGGGGTGGCTTCACCCGACCGCGGTCGGGCCGCCGTCCATCGGCACTAGTTTGGGAATCGCTGTTTTAGGGAACCCAAAGCCGGGCGATGTGGCGACCAAGTCGAAGCCTAGACAAGCGATCGGGATGAAGGAGGAGAGTGTTATAGATACCTGCTCAGGGAAGAGCACGTGGGTTATCCCTTGTTGAAACCGTCTTATATAATCTGATAAAAAAACTATTGTTTTATTTAACCAGATATTTGCACCAGCAATTTCTGATATAATCTTATAAAATACTCAAAAAATTTTGCACATGATAAATTTGTCAGATTATACAGAGATTTATTAGACAACATTATTTTTCAAAGAAAATTTTCTGGTAAAATTAATATTTTACTAGACCGTATTTGATTTTTTTTAACAAGGATTAATAAGTGTATTATATTATACTTACTCTGACCTGTTCTCATAAATTAATTGTATCAACTTTTGAAAGAGATGTTTTCATTTATGCATAGTATATTTTACAACATTTTTAATAATATTGGAATAGTTTTTTCCATTTTATTCAACCAATACTATTTTTTCTGATTTTATAGGTATTTTATAAAAAAAGATTGGTTCGTCTTATTAGTCAACCTGAAATCAATTATTTATTATCACGGTGTATACTGGTATACTGATTCCGTTTTTTGAAATATTAGAATAACTTACATTTTGATGCGTTAGTATATCCGCCAATTATTTTATTCCATCGATTTCGCGTCCATTTTGCAACTTTTCTAGGATGATATCCTTTATTTCAGATTGAGTTGTAATTTCTTTAATCTTTATTATCACCCAGTTTGTAAATAAATCTTCAGTATCCAGAAATTTATAACAGTTAAGAAAGATTATATTTTCTGATTTTTTTATATTAAGATAAAAAAAATAAAGAATTTAGAGAAGAATGTTGAGAAAGAAATTTAAAGAAATCTACATTTCTTAGTTCTACTGTTGAGACACGCCTTTCTGTGTGCAAATGAGATATAAATACTTTAAACACGTTTTTTTCAACATTTGAGTAGGCTGGAAGACCGATTCTTGAGTAATAATATACTCATCACTCTTACATAATACGTTTAATTGAAACCTATCTACATTCCGCAATTATAAAATATGAAAAAAATAAATGTATTACTTGAATAAGCAAAAATAAAACCTAAAATTTTGTTGCTTAAGAAGAATTTTTATTAAAGAAAAGGAAAAAACTTTACTTCAAAAGCAATATATAAAATAAATGTAGCAACAAATATATTTTTCCAAAGATTCATTCTGACACAGAGCAATTCATGAATTGGCCACAAAATCATTTCGATTCATTATTTTATTTTCAAAAAACACGATTGGAACTGCTTTTATATGAGAATGTATCACATAGATCACATAGAGTATTGCATAATTAAACTTTTGAAATATTTTATACTCATTAGAATCTTGCAAAGTCGTGTAAAAGTAGATTCTAATAAAATGTAGATTTACACTCATAAAACTTGTACAGTCTGTCAAGTTAAAGCGTGGGTAACTTTTTTGGTAAAATATTTTATTTAAACGCATGTTTCTACATGGAATTACATTTGTCAAGGTGTCGAG
>NC_046661.1:12783739-12787246 GCF_010883055.1 Belonocnema kinseyi | reverse complement strand
AGAAATATTTTGCAGTTTATTTAGTTTCAAAATATCAATTAGAACTTTAATTATAATTAATAATCCATTTCTAGGGGTAATTTTATCTCACCCTTTCAATGTTACTACTGCGAAGAAATTGGATTATATTTTTATTTGACATAAATAAGATTCCATTGACATGTAGAGTGAGTTTTATAAATAAAAGATATGCTTTACTTTTTGCACGTAGCCCATTGCTTCAAGGGGTAGTTTTCGTTATGTAAGAGTAATTCTTTTGAAAAATTCCGAAATATGCAAGCTTCGATATTGGATATCATTAACGAAAACTCTTTTCTTAATTATTTTTAGTTCATACTCTGTATTTAAAATGAAAATATTCATGAAAAATCATATTTTTCATAAATATAAGTTAAGGGTTGCAACCCTTTCGGTCATAAATACATGCAGCACTTCAGGCTTCTTATAAGGAATATTTTCCATTTTTTTCATTGAAAAATATTGAACAGGTTGACCGATAAATTAAAAAATTCATTTTTCAGCATGAACTTTAGGGGTAGTTTTCACCCCTTCAAAATGTTTTTCGGCACATAAAAAGAATACGTATCTCTTATTTTTTGATGTACTACAACATGTCAAAAAATTATTGAAATCGGTGAGTTCTGGTTGAGGGAGTTTCGTGTTGTGAGGTAATAATCAACGAAAGTTAAAAAAAGGTTGTTTAAACAATTTAATATTGTTTATATTTATATTTTCTTACATAAGTGCTAGAAAGTTGTGGTTTTATTCTAAAATATTTAACTAGGCTTCGCCTTTCTAGTTATGAGCAAATAATAAGTCAACCTCAACAAAAATTCTTTCCGCCTATTTCCCAATATTCCAAAAACATTAATTTAAAGGAAAAAAATCTATCTTACACAGGAGGCAAAAACAAAGAATAGAATAATGAGGAGTAGTTAGAAGGACAACAAGAAGTTTATTGCAAAACGTACAAGAAAAATCCTGTCTCTTGTGTAAGACAGGTTTTTTGTTTACATTAATTTTTTTAAGCAATTAAAAAAATAACTTTCGTTGAGGTTGACTTATTATTTGTTCATTACTAAAAAGAGGAAGCAAAGATAAATACTTAATAAACCACAACTTTCTAGCACTCATCTATGAAAATATAGTTATAAACAAGTTTAAATTGTTTAAACAACTATTTGATTAACTTTCGTTAACTATTACTACACTACATGAAAAAAGGACAGAAAGGTAAAAATTCGTAAAAACAGCAACTATTAGGCATTTATATAGATGAAGATAGTCATAATCAACAATAATTTCTATAAACAATTATGCTTGCGAAATTAAATTAATTATTAAGTCACGCTTGAAAAAAAATAGACAGTAAGTTGACAATTTCAGAAACAACCGCAACATTCTACCAGTAAGCCAAGAGAACATTATTAGCAATGATAATAAATTGTTTAAACAATAATTTTTGTCAACTTGAATTAAGTGTTACTTGACTCAAAAAACCGCGACTTTCTAAGCCTATTCTATGAGAACACTGCTGAAAAGAATGAAAAAAATATTTAAAGCAATTTATGTTAACATCTGATTATCAGCATAAAATGTTCTGTTACGTTCCAGAAACAATTTGCATTTAAAAACCGCAATAAAGTCATAATTAGCGCTAAAAACTCGCAAAACACATTTTTTCATTTATAGGGTTTTTTTGGGACCCTACAAAACAGAATTGTGGTGTTGTTATTTGAAAAGTTATATTTTATTCGTAGTCTATGTTATTTGTGAAGAGAAATATTGAGTTTCAACTCTATTGAGATAATATTGAGGATTTTAAAGAAATGTAGAAAAATGTCTTTTTTTATGGGAAATACGTATTAAACTTTATGAAGCTTATCAAGTGTGGATGCGAACAAATAGCCAGCCTGTCTCAATAAAAATTCAAAAAAATTAATTTGGTGGCGAAACAACCCAAGGCAAAACCCACAACCAAACCTAAGGCTGCGAAGGCAGCTTCTCCCAAAAAGAAAGCTGCGGCAAAGAAGTAAATGAAAGGATATTGTTATGGCTGTAATATTTTAATGAGCTATGCATACAAAATCGGCCCTTTTTAGGGCCACCAAATCATTCTTATGCAGGAATATTTTTTGTCACTTCAAACATGCTTTGTTTATAGAAAGGAGGGTGGTCCGCTGGACCCGGAAATAATCTGTCCAACTGTGATTTCAACTGTTTTTTAATTGTTATCTTTTTCAATCATGATATCTTTCAATTTATAATGCTTCTGGAATCAAAGATACATTTTTACTTGATCATATATAAGAATAGTCTAAACATGCATTTCAACTGTTTTCTCCCCTCTAGTGGGCAACCCCCTCCTAAGTTTCTATTTCTTAACATAGAGAATCCGTATTTTCTACCCAAAATTCCAACCTAAACACGTCCAACCCGGTCACTAGAAAATCCTTACAATACATTTTATCAAATTATTGGCAATTTTTAGCATTTTCTGTTTTATTCAGTTAAGACGAATACAAATGAGCAATTTAAATGTGCCCTATAACTTTTTAAATATTTTTTATTGTTTAAATAAGTCTAAGTAATTCCAGCAACTATTTTCCTTTACGAATGTAAAAATAATCGTATTTTCAAAATGAAATGCTGATTATTTAGACAATTGATTACTGTTTACTTTCCCAATTTTTGAAAATCGAGCCAGAGACTTCCAAATTTTTTGAAAACGGTATACTGTGCTTCTTATTGTGGAACAGGGTTTCCAAAGTCAGATATCATTTTTCCAATAAATGGTTCTTATAGTATATAAAATTATAATTATAAAAACGCCCATAAAATATTTTTTACATATTGTTTACTATTTTTAATTTAATGTTAAAATATGAATTTTTTATCACGACATCGATTGGAGAGCTCCTTTGTCGTCAAAGGGGTCGAATTTTCCACCAATCACAGCTCACGTGTCAGTGATTCTCAAATACCTTTTTCTAGCCGATGTTTTCTTTTGGTTATGTGCACATCGAAAATTAAAGTCGCAAAATATTGTTTGGAAAATATTATAAACATTGGAAAAACATTTAAAATCAAAGATTTTGTATAAAGAATTCATTTAAAAAGTACTTGAATGTAGTCATGTTTACTGAAACAATTCGTAAATATGTACGATTTTGAAATGTTTTAATAATTTCACTTACTGTTTTGCTTCAACAGACTACTGACTCTTAAACCAAATATTACAACAGGGTAACTTTTTTTGTCGCATAATCCTTAACAAATAAAGATATCAAATCAAAATAGTCAAAATTGACAGCAGACCGTGGACTAACCTCTTTATCATGAGTTTCGCATCGTCACAATGATAGATAATTATGAAAACCTCTGAGTCACATGACAAACACGTGACACCAATTTGAATAAGGGTTTTACCGCCTTTGATTTTTAATAATTTTTTTCTTCTGAACGACACAAAAGAAAAAATTATATATAACGCATCTTCGATTCAAA
>NC_046661.1:12781333-12783639 GCF_010883055.1 Belonocnema kinseyi | reverse complement strand
ACCAATTTGAATAAGGGTTTTACCGCCTTTGATTTTTAATAATTTTTTTCTTCTGAACGACACAAAAGAAAAAATTATATATAACGCATCTTCGATTCAAATGAAAATTACGTATTAAAAAATTATTTTATCTAAAATCACAAAACAAGCCTATACTTATATAAGTTTGATACTTTTCTTCTAAGGTTTAGCAAATTTCTATTTGATTAACCCATTTTTATTTGCTCAAGCAGTTTTTTTCTAAAACTTTTAGAAAATAATATAAAATGGAACACATGCATTTGTTGTCTTGACTGTATAGTACATGTATAGAGAGAATGTCAAAAAAATGTAAACCATCCATACTCAGTTTAAATGAAAGTAAAAAATAATAAATTGCTTAAGCAATGGCAACGTTTTTAGAAGAATTTACTTCTCCCCAAAATTATTTAATATTAGGTTTAATTCCAAAAATTTGATTTTTTAAATATTTTTGGAGAAAAATGGTTCAAACAATTTTAGATTTTTTAACAATTAAAAGTTTGTTCATATATTCTTTCTATACACCATAAGTCAGAAAAATAATGTTTTGTGTTCTCTTTTATATTATTTTTTTAAAGTTTTTGAGCAAAAACTGATTAAGCAAACGAAATTTGTTTAAACAAATAGAAATTAAACCATAAATGAAAAATATCTGAATTATTTAATTATCCAATAATAAGTAGCATAGGATACCAATTTGAGAAAAAGATGGACATCTCCAGAAAATACGATTAGTTTTTATATTTTTTTGGAAAAAATAATTGGATAAGCTAGACGTAAGGCAGACTTGTCCCATTATGTCTGATACCATGTCCCACTTCGCCATCTACTCCGATTTAAAAAATTTGTTCATTTCTTTTTTCACCGTGCAGGTTACCAAAAGGGCGAAAACTAATCCCAACGAATTGAAAGACGAAGCAAGAGAAAGCGAGCACGTCGAATGCAAAAAAAAGGTTCAACTGTTGACAACCAGAAACCCGTAAGAAACAATATTGTGATAATGATGTAACCCTGCAAAGATTAGAAAGCAAGAATCTTTTTAAATTACTAAAATTTTATTTTACAGGTCATTACAGATTCCGAAAGAATTCCTCAAAACTTCAGATTGTGGCGGAGCCTTCAACACCCCTGAATGACGAAGATGTGGAACCAAAGCAGCCGAGGCAAAGTGACGATGTCATGAATGCCAGAGTTGTGGGGATGCTTGTAAACGATAGCATCGTAAGTATTAGTAATACTTTGTATTAAATTGTAAGTAAAATAATCAAAATATAATTTTGAATACGTTTAAATAAATTAAGAACATTTCTAATTTTCCAGGCACATATAGGTTTTGAGAAACACATGGAAAGAAAAGATTTAGAAATTTCAAATTTTTATTTTTTTGCAGAGCTTGCTGAGGAGGAAGAGGCAATACCTACTGAGGCAGGACCTTCCGACGCAGCATAAAATGACACAGAAGGTACATCGGAAGAATTGCCTGTAACTGCACCTATAACGGCAACGCATCTATGGACGCCGATGAAATAAATTTAAGAGTAGAATTGTCCGAAGAAGAGGAAACTAATAATAATTAATAATATAAGAATATACATGGCTAGCTACGATTAAGTTCAGCCTAAAATAACATGCAAATTCAGTCTTTCTTTTGTACGTGGTTCGGGGATGTCCCCGGCTTTTTTTAGCCAAGAGAAAAAAATTGTAACACGAGTTTTTGAGAAAAAATATCGTTTCATTTTTTATAGTTAAAAATCTCATTTTTCTGGAAAATGCTACAAAATATGAATAGCACTTTAGAGTTCAAAATTGTTTGGCTTTCTGACATCTATTAAATTGTACCCTTTGCAGGTGAAAAAATTATATAGTTTATAATATAGTATAAAGTTTTATATATAATATTCATTTGTTTTATTTGATTTAATAACTTTTTCCAAAAATATAGAAAAAAATGACTAAAATAGTATTTAGTTTAACGAACTTTAACATTTTATTTTTAAAAACGTTTCGTTTTAGTTCACTATTTTTTCATTTTTTCTATTGAATCTACACAAAAGCTGTATAAATTTGAGATGTTTATAGTATAATTTATTTATATTGTGATCCATACATTTTTTCGTTATTGTTTTTTCTTCTTTTTAAAATATTTGTTATCTTATTTATAAATAATTTTGTAGACCGTTCATTAACAAATATTGTCGACGAGTGATTTTAATCCAATTAATATCTTTGGATTCACGGATTCAAGAGGGAAATAACTCGTCATTGAAAACTGTCGGACAAATGTA
>NC_046661.1:12777845-12781233 GCF_010883055.1 Belonocnema kinseyi | reverse complement strand
TGTTCCCTTTTAATACTTTAAGCACAGATTTATTAAAAAAAATTTTTTATTAAATACGCAAGTATTCAAGACTGCATATTAAAATTCTTTAAATTAAAATTTAAAACTTAAAATAGAAAATTTTTAAAGTAGAAGATTTTCGGATTACGCATTATAAACTGAATGATGTCATAATTGAAAAGGATTAAAATTCAATTGGTGATTTAAAAAACTGTTGAAATCCAACTTGGAGAGAACTTTTTTTTCTCTAAAAATTTGTAAAATTCGCGGTCAAAAAATAAATTAACTGTCATTTCACGGTTTTCAGATTTCCCGAGCCAGCGGCTACCCTGAATAATAAATATGGAAAATTTCATCTTAAACTCAAACGATATCTTCATTAAAAAATATCTGGCGTAAAAATAAAAAAAAATTGTATATACGCTGTATTTTATAAAACTCTTCCGTATAAATATAAAAAACAAATCAAAAATTGTATTTTAATAAACAATATTGAACATTTTATATTAAATTGAAACAATACTTTTATTTTAAAAAATTCTTTTGTGTAGATATAAAAAATTTAATAAAAACTGTATGTATTTTTATGAGAAATATGGAACATGTTATCTTAAAGTGAAACTATATCTTTATTTTTTTAATTCTTTCATAAAAAGATTTAAAAAAAACAAATAAAAATTATACCTCCTTAATTTATTTATTTAAATTTAAGTTTTTTAAGTTACTTACTCCTTCAATCAATTGAAGAATTAGTTTATTCCAATAAATTATCTATTATTGTATTAGGGCTACTGTTGCTAATGAATTACTAATTTATACGAACATCTGACATTGTTAATTCTTATTATTTTTTATGAAATAAATTTGTTGTTTCACCATGCTTTTTTCAAAATTATTTTTTACTAAACTACTTTATATAAATTCGATAGACGAATTTGGAATTCAATAATAAAACTCAGTATAATTGTAAGTTTAATTTTCTTTCTTGAGTTGAAAAGTACTTTAAATTTAGTTACTCCAAGTTACGACTGAAACGTATCACAAATTCCCGCAGCTAGAAAAGAATATTTTAACGATTTTTTTCACTTACTATCACTCTCATATTTAACAAGATATGGAGCTTTAATTATGCTATGCATAAAACCGATTGTCATTACGAATAATATAAATTAAATTAATTTCTAACTAATTTTGGCTATTCCTGCCATGTAAAAACAGACTGGAAAGCCTCCCAGCACCATCTGCGCCGCACGCTCCACTTAGCCCACTGGCGAACTAACGCTAACGTACAGTCGTTGCAGGGGACTGGATTTAAGGCTTCTAACAATTGGTTATTACAGTTTAAAAAAGCTCACAGAATCGTATCTCGAAAAATAAATAAATTTATTACTAGAGAAACACTGGAAAGTGGTTCGGAACTTCAAACTAAAGCAGATGCCTTTGTTGCTGATATTCGGTTGTGTATACTAATAATTGGAATTCAGAATTTATATAATTCATATCAGAGTGGATTGCCATTAGAAATGCACTCTGGAAGGACATTGGCAGTCAAAGGCGAGAAACAAGTGCAATGCCTGGTACAGTCAGTGTGATCGACAATACACAGTTACACGATACAGCCACTTTTAGCAGCTACGGGACAACTACTAACACCCCTTTTTTTAGTGTTAAAAGAACAGTCTGGTCAATTTGGTCCTATTGTAGAAGCTATTTTATTTAGATCATAAAATGTGTAGGTGGTGGCATCAAAATCTGGGAAATTAACTACAGGTGAGCATTTTTCTAATCATTTCTTTGAAATAATGCATCGAATCATTTGATAAATTAAATTTTCTAATTCCAGATCTCTTTAACATTTGGTTGGATTAAATATTTTATCCAAATGTAAGTCGTCAGCCTGTACTATTACTTGATTCTTGGAGTGGTCATTGTGATAAAATTATCGAAGAAACAATGCCAGAAAATAAAATTGTTGACGTAAAAAAATATGAACAGGAACATCAAGAAAAATCCAACCACTTGACGTATATGGATTCCGCATCTGGAAAAACATCGTTCAACAATTTTCAGATCAAGTGATTTTAATGGATTATGACTGAAATTTACATTTAAGAAACAACATTATTAAACTTCAATCTTTAGTACACAACCAACTTTCTTCACCAAGATATACTAATATTTTTAAATACCCTTGGTATAAAAACGGCTATTCAGATGAGAAACCAGAAAAAGTAGAAAATCATGTTGATTTTAGCTTTAGAGATTCCTGCAACACACACTGTGAAATAGAAGGATGCTTAAATTTAGCTATTATACGATGTGGTTGGTGTAAAAAATCATTATGCTTTAAACATTTTTATGAAGATTATCATTATTGTTGATGTTATGAAGAATAATATAGTGTAAGATAACTCTAGAGGAGAAGGTCTAATTCTGTGATTTGATGAGTTGCGGATTTTCTATTAATAATATACTTTGATTTAAAATAAAAACAAATATAATATGCTGTACGTAAAAAATAAATTCTAAATTAAACCTAAATTTGTACTATTCTTACTTTTATAATTTAAAAATCATTCTATGGAAATTTTGCAAATGCTTGCCAGAATAAACTGAATATTAATTTTAATAATAATATCAAGTAATAAGAAATGTAATTATATATGAGCTCTTATGAGTTCTCCATGAACCATGAAATCAATCGGAGATTTTTTTAATATTATTGAAAATAATATTGATATAAATTATGGTAATGAAGATTGTAATTATAATAGTAACTACGTAACATACATTTTCAAGGATACCATATTTCATAATCACCAGAAAAATGAGCTTTGTGACAGGATTATTTCAAATAAAATTCATATAAATTTGTATTTACACAAGCTATAATAATCAAAAATTTTAACCAAAAAAAATACATAAAAAATTCGTCAAGTCTATATCTTTTATTCAATGACAGATCTATAGGGGTGACTATTACATACCTCTGATATTACTACCGTGCAGAAGGATTGTATTATATTTTCACTAGTTTAAATAAGATTTTATTCATAGATAGAGTATTTCTCATTTTTTAACTTGCTTAAGAGTAGTTTTTTGAAAAATCGAGATACGTCAACTTTAATCATCGATATTATTCACAAAAATTCTGATAATATTTTTTTTAGTTCATACTGCGATTTTAATAATAAAAATATTCATAAAAAATATACCTTTTTCAAACATACGAGAAGGGTTGAAACCCCTTTGATCATAACTGTATCTAGTATCTCAGGCTTCTTACAAGAAATATTTTGCAGTTTATTTAGTTTCAAAATATCAATTAGAACTTTAATTATAATTAATAATCCATTTCTAGGGGTAATTTTATCTCACCCTTTCAATG
>NC_046661.1:12773746-12777745 GCF_010883055.1 Belonocnema kinseyi | reverse complement strand
TATATATATATGCAAGACCACGAACTTGCCTATCGCGCTAACTACCGGTGTGTGGTGCAAATTATCTCATGCCGTATCTAGGACCTTATATCTTTGGTATAGTTACTGGACTGGTTCTAGGTGGCTATACCATGGAATGGCAGTTGCAGTGGTGACGTTAGACCTCGGCGACAAAATGGAAAAAGAAAACTATGATATCTCAACCGAGTGAAGAACGCTCACATGATAAGAAGTTGAGGCCCGCCCTCTCATGCTGAGGTCGGAAACTAGAGGCACAAGGTGGCGGGAATGTAGTTGGTAATAAGTCATTAACCCTGGTCGTTGGTAAATTCAACAAACCCTTGGAACAGCTAATCCCATAAGTCCGTGGCGTTGTTATCGTTCTCGGAGATTTGAAGGTGGTGGATAAGCCATGCAACAAACGTTCGGAAGGTATAAATAAACAGTTCACAATTTTTGATGAGTGCCCTTTGGTCGAGACTTCCGTTCTTGGCCGTGGTCGTGTCGTTCGCGAATCATTAAATAAATCCCCTTTTAAAAGTGAGAGGTCAATAAAATTTACCCTGTCACAGCCCTTTCTGTTTAGACTTTAGGGCCCCTCATTTCCGCATGGAAATGTTCTACAAGCTACATATTCTACTAATTTCCGCAAAGCTTATATTCACGGAGAAAAATGGAATGTCAAAGTTATATGGTCAAAATTTAGAGAGCCAGCACGTCTGTCTGCATGATCGAACGGTCCTTTCAATTTTTTTCACAAGATTAAAAAGACTCTTATTTTATCGCCAGACTGACTTTTATAAGAGCATCACACTCACTATCAGGGATAAATAAGGTATCCTTTTCGGAATGGTTGATACGCACATATTGTTTTCACTTATTTCGACCATCCAAGAAGGAGCAGATAAGCCATTGCGTATGGTCAATTGCTTGATTTTTGCGCATGGATCATGCGCGTGAATTCTTGAAGGGTATCGCTAATTGGCTCCAATTAGCATAACGGAATCGTAGACCGGGTGGTGATATATGTTAAAAAAAGTTTTTACCAATAATTTCAGCGTAAAGTGAAGTGTATTTATTGAGGATTCATTAAAAATATCTTATTCTGTAAGTACATGTTTTAAATAATAATTGTAACGTTAATAATTTCTATAAGTAATGTGAGATTTAATACATATAATTATAATTTTTTTGAGGTTAATGTAAGTTTGAAATAGATTATAATTATTTAAGTCATCACTGTTAATTATAGCATTAATCGATTTAGGATAAACTTGAATTGTATTCATTAATTGAAAACAAAATCAGTATTTTTTAATTCTGACATCGAATGCTGAGATTCATGCAAAAACAGATGGCAGGGGCAAAGTCAATGCACTCGTGCTCCTATACCCAGTTGATGGAGTAAAATGTTTGAGAAAATCAGATCGACCATCTGTGATTTCCAAACCGACCCTTTACAATGATCGGGTCAACCAGCTTGAGAAGACCGAGACGACGGTCTGAGACAATCGAGTCGTCTTTCTGAGACTGTCGATTTGGACCTCTTGTGTTTATCTTCTAGAGATAGCCGCTTTAGCCATCTTCAAGAGCTGTCCTATAGTCGACCCTGCAATATGATCAGTCTGCACATTTATATGACCAAACAGACGTTCCATTTTTCTCCGTGTTTTGATTGAAAATACAAATAACTGTTTGATTGAAGATTCATCTGCTTTGAGTGAGTATTTAACTGTTTTATTAAAAAATGTTTTAAAAAATTTATTTAAAAAAAAAATTTAATAAAAGAAGAATTTTTAGTTTATTTTGGTTTATTTTTTATATTTATTTTTAGTTTTTTATTGTAAATTAGAAACCGAAATTTTTTCCTAGTGTAACTGCCTAAAAATTTTGATTTGTTTATCTAAACTGCCCATAAACATTTAAATTGTTATATCTAACTAATTAATATTGAAGATAAATTATTTTGAGTAAGATTTGAATCAATCTAAAAATGTAAGGATCATCCAACCTTGAAAAAATGCCAAATTAAATTATTTTGATACTAAAACTATTTAGAACAATGCACAGAAAATCGCCGATCATCCAAAGTATACCAAAATCGATTTTCAAATGAGTTTTAATAAATTGTAGTCTAGAGACACTTATTTCTCATTCAGAGCAACGTGCAGTGTTGTCTACAAACTGTCAGTCACCTGTCGAGATTAAAAACGATTTTTTGTTGATATTAGCCAGAACTATTTTTAATAATTATCAAAACCTCTAAAACTATGTTTAATCTACCTATAACTAAAAAAAAAGATCACTTTTGCAAAAATGGTAGTGGGAAGTTAGCCCCCCATTTTCGAAAAGTTGATTTCCAATGCTTAAGGCCCTTTATCAGAATGGCAATCGCGTCCGAATTTTGAGGCCGCACGGTTGAATATTTTTGTATAATTTTTTGCATACCTCATCTGAATAACCATATCCCAAATCAAGCAGAGCCGGTTTTGGATAAAGTATTTAGATTTTGTTTAGTAATCAAAATAGAGAACAATAGTAGTCACACTCAATGAGAGCTTAACTTGCATGTCCGTAGCGAGCCTGCTCACCCACGTCAAACTCAAGTCAGCAGACTCCCCGCAGGGCGATGAATGACACGGAACGAATGAATGCCGGGCATTGTTGCGAGATTTCGGCCAGTTAGAGAAACTGACATTATGAAATCTTTGATTAATTTAATTTTGATTAACAGAATTAATTAATGTATATAATTACAATAAATTGAAAAAAGGATTCATGAAAATCGGTTAATATTTGCAGTAATAACGTGGTAGTTTGTAAAAAAACGAGTATTCTGTTTTGAATTGGTAGGCCGCACGGTTAAATATTTTTGACTCATTTTTTGCATACGTCATCTAAATTCTCATATCTTGAATCACGTTGAGCCGGTTTTTTAATAAAACCATTACATTATAGATTATAATCTAGATTATACGCGCCGAAAATGCATATATGGTACAACTAACATTGCGTGTTACTACTACTGTTCTTCCCTTTTTATTACTAAACAAAATATAAACATTTTATCAAAAAAATTACTCTGCTTGCTTCAAGATATGCTTCTTTAAATAAGGTATGTAAAAAGTTAGACAAAAATATTCAACCGTGCAGGCTCAAAATTCAGATGTGATTGTCATTTTGATTTCCGTAATAACGACGAAATAGCACTTCCATTATTATGAGATAAGGGTCTGTTACAAAACCTGTCATTATGAAATCGTGGATTCATTTATTTTTATGTGCAAAATCAATTTATTCATATAATTGCCAACAAATCAATCAAAGATTCAGGAAAATTGTTTAACGTATGTAGGAATAATGGACGTCTTTAGGTATTTTAGTCTGACTTTTTTAAACAATTATTATTTATTTTCACAATTGTTTTCCCCTATAAGTCGTAGGAATTCTGAAAGATTATTTTCTTTAGGATATTTATTACTTTAAAATAAATCATTTCTTTAAACAATTTTTCCCGTAAATGGTATAAAATGAAGGGTTAAATATTTTTTGATCATTTCTTGCATAGGTCATCTACATTCTCATATCTTAAAGCACATAGAGCCGCTTTTTCAATTCAATCATTACATTGTAGCTTATAATCTATATTATGCGTGCATCTAGATTAAAATTAAAATCTGGATTATACAGCATACTCAGCTAACACTGCGCGTTATTACTACTGTTCTTTCCTTTCTCATTGTTAAAAAAATATAAACATTTTATCAAAAAAATACCTCCGCTTGCTTCAAAATATGGTTCTTTAGATGAGGTATGCAAAAAATTAGAAAAAAATATTCAACGCGTGGCTTAAAAATTCAGAATCGAGTATTCAATCGCTAAATATTAAAAAAATTACTTTGACCATTCGTTGCTTGTGTCATCAATTGCAGTAAATAGTATTTTTTATGATGCACAGGAAACGAATGATTTGTTTTAAAGTACTAATATCCTGAAGAA
>NC_046661.1:12772628-12773646 GCF_010883055.1 Belonocnema kinseyi | reverse complement strand
ATTGTTATTAAAATATATAGTTCTTATTAAATTTTTTTTACAATTCAACGAAAGAATATTTAAACATCAAAATATCGTTTTAGATAATGATAAGATGTTTCATATTTTTCATTTAAATATACACACTGCACCTATTGTAATTTTTATATTTCTGCGTAATTTTTTTGTTTGAAATGAAGATAATTATATGCAAAGGTATTATTTTATATCTCACAAACAATTCGAGCAAAAGTATTAAAACATTAATTGCCAATTATTATATAAACAACACTAATATTAAGACTATTAAATTAAACAACAATCAATTATTACAACTTCCAGAACAGTGACTCCATCCTCTGAAATCGTGTTTCGTCCCGACGAAATATTTTATGTAAAAAAATGTCTCGCGCATGCCACCTTCGGGTTTTACAACAAAATTTTCTCTTAAGATGGCTTTTTGTCAGGCTCTAACATTTTCTTTACTTTCTGGCACATAAAAGAAATTAAATTTTTTGGAGGAGCTGTCATAATCTGATATTTACATGCAGGAGTAACACACGACATTCCACCCATTTTTTTTATTTTAGTGTAAGCTTTTAAAGTAGTAAAACTTAAAAAATATTCACACTTTAATTTGTCATATATAAAACCGAATGCCATTGCGAAAAATAGTAATCAAATTAATTTTTCACTAATCTTTCCTATGCTTGCCATCTGAATATAGGCTGGAAAGACTCCCAGCGCCATCTGGCCTCCACGCTTCACGTGATCGCACTAGTGAACTAACTTCGATGCAGGGGGCTGCTTAAATCTTAAATCTATTAATTCTGGGTCTATTTTCTTTTGTGTTTGTAACGCCCAGCTACGTATGTCGCGATCATGAATTATCAAACCACCTTCAACAACAGCTTTGAAATCATCTAGTGAATATTAGCAAATTCGCGCAATTTTCTCTCTTTTTGCCACTTCTCCAATATTCTACGGCTTTTTGTTTATATTCAAAATTTAATTCCTCTTTATCCTCTGTACACTGATT
>NC_046661.1:12770267-12772528 GCF_010883055.1 Belonocnema kinseyi | reverse complement strand
AAATTCGCGCAATTTTCTCTCTTTTTGCCACTTCTCCAATATTCTACGGCTTTTTGTTTATATTCAAAATTTAATTCCTCTTTATCCTCTGTACACTGATTTCTTGGTGCCACGTCAGGATCAGGAAAGTGATGTAGTACTTCGTCTTCGATTATTTTTGCATCACAGTCTTTATATTCCTCATGAAAATCCAATGTTTCCTCAGTAACCATATCTACATCATTAAATTCATTCACAGCATCTATCAATATTTGTTTCAATGTTTCTGAAAACTGAATTTCTTTATCATTCTTCATGCTATTCAGTATTTATAAGTTTGAAAATACACTAATAATAAATTTATGACGCTTAAAAGATTAATCCTCATTGTTAAATCTGAAATAAAAACACTGATTGTGAATAATAATTCTTCATTACCATTATTTCATAATTGAAATTATGTAACATCTAACATACACATATTTATTAATATAAAAATAATACTAAAATGAGTTTGATTTATTAATTAAAAATTTTATTAAAGTAAGAAATAAATTGCAATGCGCACGTTAATGCTACATAATATTTTTAGAAAAAAATTATCTAAACTGTTAATACCTTTGAACTATTCGAAGGAAACTTAAGGAATAAAGTCAGTTAGGTATACGATTAACACATTATTTACAATTAGAAGCGGGCTTGTAAAAATAATAGTTAAGAGAATACTTACATGATTGATGCAACAGCTGATTAATTATTTGTGGGCACTTTTATACAACGCTTATAGATATTTGTCGATTCGAGTATATAAACGCATTCTAGAAAATTGACCTTTGAAATTCCTAGTTGAAAGCACTGTTGTAACTTTTCAAGAACTTTTTACTTTCCTGAAACTACTGACAAACGTAATAATATTGCAAGTTTATTCGAACGAGGCGCATATATGACTATTGTGTTTACAATGGCATGGTTATTTTTTGCGAGACGAACAATAATGATATATATTCACGTGTACGGTTGTATGTGTGATTCGTTTTTTTTTCTCTAATCGTGTTCATTCGTGAAAATTCGGTCTCCTAAATGAAATTACTAATAGAATGTTTTTCACATTCACAATCAGTTATTGATTCTTGAAAACGTACTTAAACTTGTTTTTATTCATTAGTTATTACATAAATCGTAACTAAATGTTATTTTGGATCGGTTGGGAATTATACAATAATGAAAAAATGAAAGTATTGGTATTTTATGTAAGGAATTAATTATTTCATTTATGTATATGACGTAAAAAAATCATAATTACACAAATTTCACTGCGAGTTTCGTAAAAATGATTGATTGATTGATATTGCAAGTAACTCTAATATTTAAAAAATTGCTATAGTGTTAATGATTATTTTTATAGAAATAATATATTGCATGGTAGAACATAAAAAATATTTTTTATTGATAGATTTTAATATAAGGATAAAGATATTGTACTAAGAAGTTGAAAAAAAATGAATGTATTGTTTTACAGTTTTAAGAGAATTGTAAAAATTGTATCATCGAAATGTCATGCTATTTGACATGAAGTAACCACAAATTGAACTATATATGAGCTCTTATGAGTTATCTTATGAGTTCTCCATGAACCATGAAATCAATCGGAGATTTTTAAATATTATTAAAAATAATGATGATATAAATTATGGTAATGAAGATTATAATTATAATAGTAACTACGTAACATACATTTTCAAGGATACCATATTTTATTAACATATCAGAAAAAAAGAGCTATGCGACAGGATAATTTCAAATAAAATTCCTATAAATTTGTATTTACACAAGCTATAATAATCAAAAATTTTAACCAAACAAAATACATAAAAAATTCGTCAACTTCATATTTTTTATTCAATGACAGATCTATAGGGGTGACTATTGCATCCCTTTGATATTACTACCACAGAAGGATTGTATTATATTTTCACTCGTTTGAATAAGATTTTATTTATAGATAGAGTATTTCTCATTTTCTACATTTTATATGTGGCTCATCTCTATAAGGGTTAGTAACCTTGCTTAAGGGTAGTTTTTTGAAAAATCGAGATATATCAACTTTAATAATCGATATTATTCACAAAAATTCTGATAATATTTTTTTTTAGTTCATGCTATGATTTTGATGATAAAAATATTCATAAAAAATATACCCTTTTCAAACATATGAGAAGGATTGCAACCCCTTTGATCATAACTGTATCTAGTATCTCATGATACTTATAAGAAGTATTTTG
>NC_046661.1:12769087-12770167 GCF_010883055.1 Belonocnema kinseyi | reverse complement strand
AATCTTACAAAATGTCATTTTCTCTGCTCCAAAAATCTAACTTTAAGAAGAAATGTAAGTTCGCTTACTTTTTTTATTATCATTTAATACTAAAACCTGACATAAAAATTGCCATAATTTTCGTATTTTTGGTTGTTTTAATATCTGAGCTAATTGCATTTTTTGAACCGCAATCATGAAAAATAAGATAAACTAATGCTATACATTCACAGAACTATTATGTACTTTCATAGTCTATATTTTTTAAAAGAATTTGACGCTGTTTTTATTTTATATTATTTGTAATAAATATATAAGTTTCCTTAGTTTTTTATTTAGTTTCATTTAATTATTTCCTTCATTTTGTATTTATTGAGAAAAATACATTTAAATTTTTTAATTTTTCCGCCGGTCGTATATAGAAAACTATATTTTCCAGCTGGTCATTAACAAAAAAAAGTTTTCAAGAAAAAGAACGACAATCATGCAAAAAACCCGACTTTTTTATTTTAAAAAGATATTAACAATGTTTATTTCTTGCATAATTAAAAAAAAATTTGGAAGGCATTTCATATTTGAATAAAATTATGAATCGAACCAAAAAATACATGATCTGGCACTTTTTCTAGACTTATTTTTTCCAAAATTGTATACTCCTTTTCAAAGACCTTTATTGAAACCCGAAGTTTAATTCCGCTCTATTGTATTTTTCAAAACTTTCTTCTAACTGCAATTCATAATACAGTAGACACTTAGACATAATGTAAAAATTTCAATTGTACATATGATAAGTCAAAACTGTCATCTAGGTACTTGAAGTTAAAGTAAATATTTATTTCTGACAATATTAAAACTTCCATTTTAATATTGAGCTTCTTGTTTTTTAAAAATTAATATATTCCAATCAAGATTTTTTTCTTACTTCTTCCATCTTGTCAACAAGAATAAATGTTTTCATGTAATAAATAAGTGACGAAATTTTGTTATCAAATAATTTTTTACATTCTCATTCCTGAGAATGTAATGTAATCGTCCAAATTTTCGATCTCTGGTTTTTAACGGATCTTCACGTTTCGGCACTCTCAGAATCCGAAATGGCGA
>NC_046661.1:12766764-12768987 GCF_010883055.1 Belonocnema kinseyi | reverse complement strand
ACATTCTCATTCCTGAGAATGTAATGTAATCGTCCAAATTTTCGATCTCTGGTTTTTAACGGATCTTCACGTTTCGGCACTCTCAGAATCCGAAATGGCGAAGGCGAACGCGAGAACGAGAAACAGAAAATCACACACATATATATATATATCGGCCGTCCCCACTACTGACCCATGCCGTATCTGGGACCTAATATCTTTGACTATACCACTACAGTTACCGGATATGGTCAAAGCCCAGTTTGGCCAATCAAAACTCTCGCAGTACGTCGCCATCTTGACTACACTGCAAATACCATACCAGGGAGTTGTCGCACCACCAAACGCTACCCTGATCCCACTACGGCACATTGGTTCAAAATGCACGAACATTGGGGAAGATTTACAACCAACGATCGGAAACTTGGCAAGTGAGGTCTCATCGGTCTTCGGATGGAAAATCATTTGGACGTCAACATCGAGATTCGACTATGCAACGAGCGACTACCGGAAGGTTTTAAAATGTAAAATCGGTAAATGATGTTAGGTTATTGAAAATAGTTTATATTTTGTTGTAAGAGATCAGTTCACAGTTTATCCACCAGGCGCGCTGTAGTCAATCACGTTAAAACTTTAATTTCGATGTCAGTTTAGTATTTGGCTTATAAAACCATGACCAAACGTACTTTTATTTAATTATTAATTTTAGTTCAGATATTATCACGATAGTGGCGCTGTGATTCATGTTTGTGCGATTTCTATGCCGAGCGAAAAGTAAATTCTTGAAATAAGTCAAAGATCCCTCAGTAAGCGTTAAAGTACCTAATGTAGTCTTTGTTTAATTATTAATCATTTTTAATAAACTTTATCTAGTGATATTTATGTAAAATTTATATTAATTCTTTCGTAATTTCAAATTTTCCCGCCAATTGCTAAAACTTAGAAACTTTGACATATTTCAAGAATCAATTTACTTCCAGGACGTTTTATTTTGTAAACCAGAGAAACACACTTACTACTAATAGTTATTGTGGATTGTACTGTTATTTAACACTTTATTAAGAAAAGCAGTGCAGAATTAACTCTTAGATGGTAAGGATTAGTAGTTCTGAGTTTCTTCGGTAGTGCGTTGCGGCTTGAGGTTCTGTGAACGCGCCCTGGCGCGAGAAACCCTTTGAGTTGTTAATTACGTTCCTGGTCACCGTCCGACAGCACGCATCACGGAAATTAATCATTTTCTAAGATTGGATATACGTATATGTACACGAAAAAGAAAGGAAATTGGATTTGTTTGGAAATTTACAGAATTTTCAGAGGATTTTTTTTATCATCAAGGGCAAATATGGACAAGGTAAATCTTAAATTATAACCGGGGAGCGACGCAGTGGCACTTTTTAGCTACGGATGCATTCACGAATCCATTGCCTCGTTTGGCCCCTTCATTGCTATTCATTTGAGTTTTTTTTCTCTTTTGCAATTGGTTTCTAGTTCTTTTTTTAAATGTAAATTGTAAAGTGTGTGTTAGTCGAGTCAGTGCGTATCATTAGGTAATTCAAGCTTAGGGCTTCGCGTGTAATCGGGACCGTAGAATGTTCCGGAAGTTGGCATCGTGTACTGAATTCAAGCCAACGACCACGTGGTCCCTTGAATTGATGTTGTCGGGTAGTTATCGAATTTAAGTCTGCAAAATCATCAAAAGGTGAAGGAGGACTGAATTGTTTGAATAAAAATTGAATTGAATAACGTGTTAAATTTAGTGATGGCCGTTGCGATATTAAGAACCACCCCTTGAGATTTTCCAGAGCCTGTTCTGAAATTTTCTTGACTCCTTTCCCCTGTTTTCTTCCCTTGTTTTCAAATTCTAGCGAATTCGAGATTCACTTTTTTTGCCGGGCTAATTTCTTGGATTTTTATGGTGCCTGGCTGGCGCCCACTCAACATTTACAATTGATATACGTATCTCTACATGTGTACGCATATACATATACGTACATATTACATTATACGATCCGCCATTCCGAAGGGTGAAATAAACCACCTTCACAGGGCACATAAACGCATTCTGCCGGCCAAGTATTGTCCCGAACGAACATAGCCACAATTCGCTCCGTGCAAGTGGTTTGTAAGGTAAATAAAAATTAACTGCTTTTCTGAAATTCATCATTATACTTGCAATTTTTATTTGAATAACTCTCATTGCGCATTAAAAACAAGAATCAGTCGGGACCGTTAGAAAATTATTGT
>NC_046661.1:12741128-12766664 GCF_010883055.1 Belonocnema kinseyi | reverse complement strand
GCGAAATCCTGCGGTTGTCCTTATGACAAATTAATAAATATATGAACTCATGTTCCAGGGTTTGATCGAAAAGGGCTAAACTCTTTAGGGATTAAAGAGGAGTGTCCACGAAATACAATCATACTATTGGTTTGCAGCGCCCGAAATATGACCCAAAACTTGAAAAAAACTACATTTTTACGTATTATTGTAAATTTTTAGCAGCTTCTATCGTCTTTTTTATACAGATAATTAATAATGGATAATTTGAATATTATCCATGACTTTAAACATTTTTCGATTGTTTAAACAAATGTTTCTTATTCAAACAATTATTTATTTCCAAAAAATGTTTAAAAAATTATCCTATTTTCTAGTTGAAATGTAATTGTTTGTCGTTGTTTGGAGTAGTAAATTATTCTAAAAATATGATGCAATTATTTAAACAATTATTTAATGTCTAATTTAAAAATTTCTGTAAATTGAGCCAGAAATATCAAATTTCTTATCAAATTAGTATCCTATGCTACGTTTTGTTGAATAATTAAATAATTTTAATACATTTATTTTAATGTTTAATATATATATATATAACAAATATAATTTGTTTGATTAATGACTTTTCCAAAAATACTTTTAAAATCGTTATTAATTATATGTATTCTATTTTATTTCATTTGTTTAGTTATCAAAACATAACTGATTGAGCAACTAAAGTTGTCTAAACAAATAGAAATTTCTGTAATATTAGAAGAAATGTATAAAAATTATGTAATTTTTCAACCAAAAGTAGCATAGGATACTAATTTTAAAAAAGTGGACAACTCTGGCTCAATCTTAGCAAATTTTTAAAATAAGAAATAATTAATTGTTGAAATAATTACATAATGTTTTTCGAAAAATTCAATACTCCAAAAAATGGCAAAATATTGTATTTCAGTCAGAAAATGCGATTATTTTTTACATTTCCTGGAAATACATAATTGCTTAAATAATTTATATTTGTTTAAACACTTAAAAATATTTTAAAAACTAATGGTAAATATTCAAATTGTCCAATAGTAATTATTTGAATGAAAAAGACGATGCAAATTGCTAAAAAGTAACAATAATACGTAAAAATGTACTTTTTTTTAATTTTTGGGACATATTTGGGGCGCTGTAGGGAGGGTAAAGGTGGGTTGGGAATAAAAGTTATTATTATGGTTTTATTTCCTAGAAACTCCTTTTCAACCCCTAAAAAGTTTGGCGCGTTTCGATGAAACCCTGGAACATGAGTTCAATTTTTCAAAAATACAAAATTTCCGCATGGTAATTAAATAGAATTTTCAAGCTCCTGGTGGTGCTACAATTCGAATATCGAAAAAAATACAAACTTTCTCACCCCGGAACTCAAAAAGATGAAGCTTTTTTAAATGTACTCTTTCACGCATTCATACTATGCGTAAAAAATGACGGATCCAGAGAAAGGCAATTGCCCCCCCCCCCTTTTGGAATTTAGGAAACCTTTAAAATATAAAAAGTTGTATATCAGGTACATGTACTTACGGCCACTTAATTTCATTTACAAATTTCAGCCTCCTAATTATTGGACCTGATTTTGAGTTTTTTCCTCGGTTTTTTTCCTGACATTTTAAACCACGATCCCTCCCTGTTAAGATCCGTAGTTGTCAAGACAAGAGTATTTTTCAGTCAATAAAGAAAAAATATTTTATCCGAAAGTGGAATTTCCAACCAAGAATATTGTTTTATATTATACTGGACGAACTCTCAACAACATACGTACATTTGTAACCAAATGTTAGAATTTTTGATATAAACAGACGAGATTTCTACAAAGCAGTTTCATTTTCAATCAGATAATTACATTTTCAACATATGAATTTTGAACAAAACAAAATAAATTTTGAACCAAATAGTTTAATTTTCTATAAAACAGTTGGCTTTTCAATTTGATAATTACATTTTTAACAAAAAGATACACTTTCTACTAAAAAAGACGAATTCTCAACAAAATACAACAATTTTCCATCAAACGGTTGAATTTCCAACTAAGTGAACTATTTTTCTCGCAAAAAATAAATTGTTTTAACAATGTTAAGTTTCAATTAAAAAGCACTAATTTTTAAGCACAGCATATGAATTTTAAAAAAAGAAATGAAATTTTGGACCGAATATTTTAATTTTTCACAAAACAGTTGAATTTTCAATTAGATAAAATTTCCCAACAAAAGGATTATTTTGTGGCAAAAAATACAAATTTTTAACAAAGTACATAAATTTTCACCTAAAAATGGAACAGTTACGATTCCATTGAAAAAGAATAATTTTCAAACCGAGCATATGACTTTTGAACACAACAAACTAAATTTTGGACCAAATAGTTGCATTTATACAAAACAGTTGAATTTTCAATCAGATAATTACGAAAGCATGTTTTAATTTTGAATAAAACTCGGTTAGATTGCATAATAGGGGCGTTTAATCAAATAGATTAATTTTTAACCAAACAATTGCATTTTAAAAAATTGAATTTTTACCCAAAAAGATTAATTTTCAACAAAATGCATGAATGTGGAAAAAATAATTTAATTAATAAAATAATTAAATATAAAATAATAAAAGATATGTTCTAAAAAATGGAATAATTAAATTTGAAATGGAAAACAATAATTTTGCTTATAAAGATAATATAAAAATAGAAATGAAGGTCTGCTAACTTGTGAAATATGATACCTATAGTTATAAACATCCAAATGAAAAATAATTAGAAGCACATAGTTATAAGTAATCAAAGTTTTTCGAAATACTTACATAAAAGATCATTAGTTGTTGTTTCTGGCATCTTTGTAGAGTAAGCGGACAGTCCAGTAGATATGTAATCCAAATGTCTGTACACTTGAATTTTGAAATTCACTACTTTTATTAACACTAAAGCACTAAATTGATTAAAAAAATGAATGGACACTTGATAAATTTGCTTTACTGCTGTGGTCTGACGTGGTTCGCAAGAGAGTACGCACTGGAATGGCTCTGTCCCATTAGGCTTAAAGGTAGTATACGGGGCCTATTGGGAACTCAACATAGAGCTTGGATCGAAAATAGTGGCGCGAACAGGTACCAAGCACAAAATAGCTGAAAACGGAGCTATTTCCTATGCATCTTTCTAAATAAATTCAATCAACTAGCAAGGATCAACATGTACTAAAAGAAATTATTATATTTTAAATGCTATTAAATTTCAGTTAATAAAATAATGTTTATCATTTAATGGTGATGCCCAGAAAGGATATCTTTTCCCAGGAAGGCAAAAAGAACACTCCATCAAAAATCGAGCATACAATTTCGAGAAATAATAGAAAAAACATACTTAAGAGATACATCAGTACTAAATTTAAGCACGAAAAGTTTGACTAGAGAGTGTAATTAGTTTCCAAGAGAGTAGGGGGGAATATTTTTTTCCGGTGGCGAAAAATTGATTAAGTTTCGACGGCAATAGAATATTCTATTTCCAATTTCACAAAGAATACAAAATTCTTATTTATAGTTCTTTAGCAATAGAATTTATTAAAAAATGTTCAATTGCTAAATATCATACAGTTCCACAGAAATGGAAGGTAAATTTTTCTTTTCACCCATGGCGCAAATTTTTTTCCTCGTAAACTTCAATATTGATCAAAAACCCGAGTTCCTCTTAGAAAACAAGAAGAACATGCTTTCAAGGTACTATGTGCTAATACGCGCACGTTCTGCGAATTTACGCTGCAACTTAAAGTTGAATTTTCAATTTAAAAAAGCAAAAACAAAATAGATCTGTAGCTACTGAGTTTCAAAGAAATTCCTATAATCTTCCTCTTTCTCTCAGGGAACTTTTTTAACTGATGTGTACACAATGTTGCTCAACATGTCATTGTGTAATATCATCGAAATTCGCAACGATTGTAGATGGCACTATCTAATTGTAACGCCATATTGATTATTTTAATGAAATAATTTATATTTTACGTTTGGAAAAAATGATAACTCTTCACTAAACGCTCAGCAGTCGGTTTTCGTTGTATTGACTATATATAGTCTTATTTGATGTTGTGCAATACCCTTTAAAGAGAAATTTGTTTAGCTATGTTATAATTAAAATTAAGAGAACTTAATAAGTCATCAAGAAAGAGATGTGCGAAAATTTTTGTCCACCCCTGTATTTGAAAAAACTCACATCACTCTCGTTTTCAATCATTCTCCTTGAGTGTTATCATTTAAATATAAATGACAGTAGTAGATGTAAACTTATACAAAATATTTTGTACTTCGAAAATTTTTCGATACTGTAAGGGAAAAAATATCAATTTTTACTAAAAATATCATTAAATGATGGTTTTTGGCGTAATTTACATTTTCAAAATTTGTTTAATTATTATAAATTTTGTAGTACAACAACAGCCAAGAAAAATGGTCTGCTAGTAATATTATGCTAAAAAAATCATGCTGACTCAAAATTTTTAATTATGAGACAAAATCAATAACTTTCTATATGCTTATAGAGTGTGTCCCGCCACCTATACAACCCCTTGTACTATGTGTTTCAAACGTTGAGATAATGTGTGCTTCTCGGAGACACACTTCAGATCTCGTATTCGGCAATTCCCCGTCGAGTTGCCACCCTTCCAATGTTTATTTCAAACCACAAAGTTCAATCCTCAAAAACTTGTATAACTTTTAAATAATTATTTCTGACATTTACTAACAAGGTTAAACAACAAAAAAAACCTGTCTCTCAGAATTTCTCTTACGTAACTTGTAACAAAAACAACAAAAACATGACTATTCGTGAAACCCAGAAAATTGGCTTTCTTGACCATTTTTAAGAAAGCCTAACATCAGATAACACCTTCACCAACAAAAAAGTTACTTTTTCCGGTTCCTCAGAGAATTTCTGTTACATGAATTTTAACAAATGTAACAAGAAATCCCAATAAAAGCGAACCCAGAAAACTTTCTTTCTTGAAACTTTGTTACTAAAATTTTAATAACAAAACTTATTTTCTATCAACAAAAGTCAAACTTTCCATTCTTCTTATCAATTCTGTTACAATCATTGTAATCAAAGTCGCAAAAACCTTTTAAAATTTTAGTTACATAGTTTCAAGAAGGGCAGTTTTCTAGGTTTTCGCTCTGGTACGCGTGTATTGAAATTTGTTGTTACATTTCTCAAAATGTAGATAACAGAAATTATTTGAGAAACTGAAAGAAGTAACTTTTTTGTTGGTAACTATGTTATCTGTTGTTAGGCTTGCTTAACCATTCTTAAGAAAGCAAATTTTTCCAGATTGCACGAAATTTCATGATTTTGTTAATTTTGTTACAAGTTCTGTAACGGAAATTCTGAGAGATAGGTTCTTATATCGCTCAACATTGTTTATAAATGTTAGAAAGAAAGATTTAAAAGTTATAAAAGTTTTTGAGGTTTGAACTTTGCATTTTGAAATAAACAATTGAAGGGTGGCAACTCGACGGAGAATTACCGCAAATGGGATTTGAAGTGTGTCGGCAAGAACAGTCCAGTCATCCGGTCTACAAAATAGGACGAAGATGGTAATTTCTGAAGCAGTAATTTTTGCCTCTTAAGTCGTAATTCATTTGAGGGTGCATAATATCAGGTCAGGTTCTATGAACAGGATTTCTTCCCGGAACATGGAAATTTCTTTGGGAAAAGGTGCAAAATATCACATTCTATTGGATTGGTGCTTTCCTGCGCATTTTGACAGAAAAAAGTGTTCTTAAGTACACGGAGAAAAATAATTCGAGAAACTTTACCAAATTCAGTTGGGTAAACTTGGGACATATGGACATTTTGATAAACTTTCATTTCTATTTGGGTAAAACGAAACTCGATAATACCTTATTCACAAACATGAAAGTGTGTCAAATTAATATCAATATCTACCGAACAGTATTTTAATTAATACAGGTTTACAGGAAAGTCACGAGGGCATCACTGACATTCGAGAAACTTTAACTACCCATGTGGAAAACCGTAAGCTTCTGAGAATAAAAAAGAACTTATACGCAATCAACAGCATACATCCTATGTATACACATTAGTCAGTCACAGCCAATCAGAATACAATTCCGTACACATAAACATACACAATTTAGCTTAAACAATTATAATAAATTATAATACTTTACATACGATACAGTCACAGTCTTTAAACAATATTAACGCTATTAATTAAAAATCGAAAACGCTGTCGACGGGTTTCGAACCACCTAACCGAAGTTTAACGCGTTCTATCGCCTACGACGTAAGCCTCACGGCTAACCTAACAGTTGTGATACCGGAAAAAAATCTCGACTATAAACTTGAAGTACGAGCACGTCATGGTCGTGCAAAAAATATCTGGGGCCCATTTCAGCAAAAAATGTTATTGTAACATTTAATTGATAAGCTGGTTTTTAAATCGATGAAAATTAAATAAAAACATTGGATGATTTTTTATTTAAAATTTTCTAACCTTGAAACCCTCAATTATTTAATTTTTAATATTTTAATTGTTTGCATCGTCTACTTTAAAAAAAAAATCTTTTTGATGTAAAATATTCAAGCCATTAAAATTAAGCATTGAAAACCTGAAAATTAACTTTATATAAAATCTCTGAAATTAAATTAAGTTAAAATTTCAGGAATTAAATCGAATATACAAGCTAACACGCTTTACAGGATTTATTAATTATATTGCATGAAACTTATGTATATGAAAATATGAATAACACACATAACTTAAGAAAATTTTCAATATCTCTTCTTGGAATAAGTCTTTATCATTTAGTTTTGAATGTTTTTTTACATAATTTAATTTTAAATATTCTCACCTAAACAATCTACCATATGAAAAATGTATAAATAAAAATGCTGGAATTTTGAAGATCTAAACTTAAGTTTTCAACTCTACATCTTTCAAATTGAAGAAATTTTCATTGTATATCATCAGAATGGAAACCGTTTTAATGGTGACACTTGCATAATTTTCAACGTTTAATTTGAAAAATTAAAAACTTTTCAGTTTTAAAGATGCATGAACAAAAATTCTTAAATTTAAATGATTTTTAAGATAATAAGTCGAGTCTTAAATTTTAATTCTTCCCACTTGAATAAGTACCAATTTGCAAAATATAAAAAATTCTATTAATTTTTCTGAGTAATTTTTGCTAATAATTGATTAAATTGATTTATTTTTCAATTCAATTTAGTGGTACCGTATTATTCAACTAAAATTTTGATTTTATCATGAATTTTAAATCGAAGGAGTGGCTAGATTCACTAGACTTCGCCGATACTACATTTTCTGTAAGATTTTATTGAAATATATTTTATTCTCTTGAATACAAAATTTATAATTGTTGAGTAATTGTCAAAAATTTAATTTTTTACCCATGCAGCCTTACCCATTCAATTGATTATTACGTATTTTACTGAGAAGTTTGCACAAATATTGTCAATAAATGCTGAAAATTTTTTCGATATCTAGAATAGTTTTTAAAATTGGACCATTTATGACATTTATGAATTTTCATTCATCACACTCAATACTTAAATTTTTTAAACTATTCAGGATATCAATAATTTAAATTTTTAATTGCAAATTTTAATTTCAAAAAGGAATAAGGTACGAAAAAGTGATGATCACGAGGACAAAAACCACAAAATGACTATGAGGACTGTAAGTAATTTGAAAATTCAACACCTTTTTCCAAAACAGAAAATTGGTGAATATCTTTGAGGATCTCAGTACTTGCATATGATCCTAAAAGATTGTGGAGGTGATGGAAGATACTGCGTAACTATGGGTTTACCAAACTGTCGAATAAAGTCCAACGTAAAAAAATGAAAAGCTCACTTACAGTGGACAAACTTTCATAAAATATGCAGGAGATTATAACATAACCAAAATTAATTTTTCTGTAGAATCCATTTAAAACTTTACCAAATCTTTAAGTAAATAACACATTTTTTACCTAGAAAGAATAACCGAAATTTATCATTCTGTAACCGATTTGGAGGGAATTATTATCATTGAATAATTTAAAGTTTGCTTGACTTTACATTTGCAAGCAGTACTTAACAATCATGAAACTTTATCCAATTTTTCCTGAATGTGTGACAGAATAGTTTTCAATAATTACACCACGTGCATTAATGATTACCTTTGAAAATATTTACTGTACACTTGGAAAATTTAATCTGCGTTATTAAAGTTTACCGAACTGACATTTATTCTTTAACATTTCGCAAGACACAAACTATTACAATAATGTCAAACATTCTCCTCTTGGTCCATATATCCCAATTATACTAAAAAGTTCGGTAAAGTTTCCTAACCAAATTTTCTCTGTGTAAAGAAACTGAAGTAGATAAAATTCCGCTTAAAACGAAAAAAAAATTCCAATAGGTCCTACTTCCCTATTTTTTGGTATTTTTTCACTGCGCTAACATGACTTTCGGAGTTTCGGTGAAAAAAACCCAAAAAATAGGCATATTTTACCTATTGGTCTATACTCGTGACCTATTGGGAGTTAGAAAATGTTCTGTTTTTTAACTTACCCGACAGGGCCGTAGCCAGCCGTAGGGCCTGACGCCCCCGAAATTCCACGAAACCTAACATTTTCCGATAGATGTGAAAAAAATCAAAACTCTAATTACGTTCTGCCCCCCCCCCCCGAACCAAATTTCTGGCTACGAGCCTGTTACCCGGTAAGAAGAGAAAAACAGAAAAATTAATATTTTCCAGTTTAAACGAGAGTAAGCATTTTTAGTTTTGTTGAATGTGCTAATTTTTCCTCAGGAGAAGTGTCCAACGAAAGAATAGGTTTATCTCCGAAACCAATTATTTTCTATTTTCATAACGTTTGACTGCACTTGTGTTGTATTCCATGCAGACAAATATATTTTTCACTTTTGTAAATTCTCTTAATCGGATCAGTAGATAAACCACTCTAATAAGGTCACAAAATATCCCAATGGGAAATGCCTGCATTGAGCCGTAACTTACATCTGGGGCAGTACTGAATCAGTGGTCTTGTCAACGACCAGCCAAATCTCGGCGGACTAGTGCTGGCGCAGAACTGGGTGAATTGGCCATGCCAACGTCTAGCCAAGACTTTGCGAACGAGTACTGGAGCAGTACTGGGGGAATTGCAATTCACCTACTGTACCGAGACTGGCAAAAATCTTAGATCGAAAAGCAAATATATATTTGATTCCTCTAGAATCAAACCGAAGGGACTATGACAAAGCCACCGAGCGCGTCCTCGGGTTGCGGATAGAGGGTTCCTATACCAAGGGTTTCTGCTGAATATGGTTACAAAAATAAATAGGCAATCGCGGACAATTTTCCAGGGGTGGTCCCGAAAGAATTAATCCCCAAGCGAAGGTGTGAAAACCGTGCCGAAAGCTGAATGGCACCTGGGTGAGGTGTCTAGAACGGTGACTCTGGGATATCGGGCGACCTCTCAGAGTACGCAGCCTTATCCTTGCATGCGAGGCTCTACAAGGATGGACGAATCCCTTTCCCTAGCTTCTCGTGAGAACAACAATGACAACACTAAACATAGTTGTAGTAAGTGCGGTTCAAAACAATAGAACGCGCAGGGTTCCCGACAATGGATCGGCCAACAATGCCGACCACTCTAGAGCTGGGGGAGCCAATGAAAATGGATTCAATACGATGGATCGGTGAATTATCGGGACCTTTAGGTGGACGGAGCGACTAAATCACGACTTGCTAGAATGCTATGATGCGAGTGTGGCCCCTGAACGGGGTTACATGGCACGGCTACATGCTCTGTGGTACGAAAAACAACCGGAGCTATCGCACATTTCGCAGCAACGTCTGTGAAACCATGCCGAACTACTCCGAAAACCGGAATATGTAAGCGAAACGTCTACTCCACCACAGCTAGAACAAGCCGGCAACAGAGAAAGAGAGGCGACACTAAGACCAACCACGGGCAAGCATTCAATAGAGGAAGAGCGATGCATTATGACCCGGAGGAACATCAACACCAAGGTTTCTCTGAAGCCTACAGATCTGGCTGAAATGGATTACAAGCTTCGTGGACATTTTTCCGAAGAATTCGAACTCTGGGCTATCAATTATTGTGTGTATAATGCAGCGCGAGCTTTGGCTTATTTGTACCGTAAAACAAAACCGACGGTTGATCATAAGACCAAAAGACGAATGCATCAACTTGCCATAAAGATAGGCTGGGTAAGACAGTACGCGTCCCGCATTCAGTGTGTGATTCACTACATCACATCTGGCAGGAATCTTACCGCCAAGGTTCGAAGGTTGGCGCGCGAACTCCGGACCCGTTATCACACACTTAACAAGTCAAAGCTGCTGATCATCAGTCAGCATATTGTTGAGAGAATACGGATACTATCTGACGCTAAGAGAAGTCTAGAGCAGAGGGAGAGATGGGTCAGAGAAAATTAACAGTTTCTCTCTGACCCATCTCGACTCTTCCAAGACTCTCTAGTCTAGAATTGTAGCATAGACTGGACGAAGACTCAGAAAATATACATAGCTTTAAGGAGCTGTGTGATGCTCTCATAACACCTGATCAAGAATGCCCACCCATCACTACCGAGGAGGTGAAAAAAGTATTAAGAGGGATGAAGAACTATACCACACCGGGACCAGATGGTATCAAAACCTTTTAGTGGCAGAAGTTTCATTCAACCCATCAGCATCTGGCCCGTATTTTCACCTCATATTTAAAGTCGAAAGAGCCGATTCCGGAGTGGTTGGTGGAAGGGTGCACAATACTCCTGCCGAAAATAGGCAACTTAGCTGACCTGAAGAATTACAGGCCAATCACTTATCTGAACACACTGTATAAGATATTCACAGTTATTCTAAATGATAGGATTGTTTGGGCAATTGAACCTGTGTGGCAAGAAAAGATATGAACAATGAGGCTCAAAGAAAGGCGTAGCGGGATTTCGGGAGAACCCGCTCATCGATAGATGTGTCTGCAAAGATGCTGCATTCTACCAGCGTGATCTATCGATGGCCTGGATTGATTATCGAAAAGCTTTCGATTCGACCTCCCATAGACTTATCATCTGTCTTTTAGGAAGCTTAAAGGTTCATCCGCAAATCGTTAGGTGCATAGAGAGATTGATGCCGCTTTGGAAAACCAGATTTACTATCTTATCTGGAAGAAATCGTGTGACAACTAACAAGGTCACCTTTCAGAGAGGTGACTTTCAGGGCGACATTATGAGCCCACTCCTCTTTTGCCTTACATTATTGCCACTATCTCTAGCACTTCGCCATTCCGACGGGTACTTGTGCGGCAAAGCTGCAGATCGAAAGTACAAGGTCACTCATGTATTTTATATGGACGATCTTAAGATGTATGCTAAAAGCAAAGAGCAAGATCTCCCTGAAGATTCTGAGCTCGTTGGTAGAAGCGCTATACGACACCTTTGCGCTGGAGAGACTTATACATACCTGGGCGTGCTACAGAGCCGCATTCAGAATGTAACATCCATAAAGGATACTCTTCGAAGCAGATGCAAACGACTCAACTGACAGATTTAGTCTTCCGAACTGTCGGCGAGGAACAAAGTATCTGCAACGAACATGCTTGCCGTCCCGGTAGTACTCTATTCATTTGGAGTAGTTCCATGGACGAAGAACGAGCACAGATCCCTTGATATCGGGACAAGAAAGGTTATGCACATGAACAAAAGCATGCATCTTAAGTCTTCTGTTCCGCGACTGTACATCGCACGCCCTTAAGGTGTTCGCGGAGTATTGAGTCTTTAATGTCTTCACAACAGGATTATTCTGGGTACAGCACATAGAGTCGCAAATGGAAAAGACCCTCTTCTTAAAATGGTTAGGAATCATGAAGAAGTGGACAAAGGAGCGTTTCTGTACAAAGCAGCGGATGAGGGTGCTGAAACACTCGGACTTAACTTCAGTATTAAGGTAGAGCAAAATGCATCAAATCTTATCTATCTCGAGTACTCACTCCTGAAAGCCCGGATTAAGAAAGCACAAGAGAATAACTTTTGTGAACAGCTCCTCGATAATAGGATGCACGGTATCTTCTACATAAATGTGGAGGATCAGTCAATGTCGTGTGAGCTAACGTTTGCTTTCCTTAAATCGCCCGGATTGAAGTCTGGTACGGACGGTTTCATTTTGGCATGCCAAGATGGTGTCATTTCCATTTTTACATACCGTCGCCAAATATTGAGCCAAGGCATTCTCGATGATAGCTGCAGGGTGTGCTATGCACACCCCGAGAATTTAGCTCTTATGCTATCTAGTTGCCCAACTCATGCGGGAACGACCTACATCCAAAGGCACAATGCGGCACTAAGAGTGCTTTATTACCATCTCTGTCACTCTTACGGCATTAACCTCAATATCACTCCTCTAAATGCTCCTAGGGAAATCGAGTCAATTGTCGAGAATGGGAAGTGCCGCATATACTGGTACTTTATATCCTCGACAATTGTTTCTGTTGCTCTCTCGAGGCCAGGCATGGTTCTTCTTGACTTCGAGAAAGGAACCATGTTCATTATCGAATCTTCGGCACCAGCTGACGAAAATATCATAGCCAAGGAGAATGAAAAGAAAGAGAGGTATAGAGACCTTATAAGGGAGTTGCAACGATTGTACCCGGAATATTCTGTTAAACTAATCGTCCTTATCATCGGCACTCTTGGAGGTGCCAAGCTTTCACTCGTTAATAGCCTGAAAAGGATCCCTGCGTGTTAACAGTATGCTAAAACACTTGCGGGAAAAATGCAGAAGGCGGTAGTCCTTGGATCATTCCGTGTTCTCAGGGTGCACGAAACTTTTGCCGGATCGTCGTATTGATTCCGTTAAAGACTGTACCCACCTATCTCACGGTCGTGAGACGTGGTTGTAGCTGTAATTTTACAGCGATTTCGCTGGGAGCGGGTGCAATTTTTCAGATTAGCACCCGCTCCCAGTGAAATCCTGCGGTTGTCCTCATGACAAATTTTTAATATATATATACTACCGTCGGAAATTGTCAGCGCGATTGGCGCGAACAGTATCAAAAATCACTGATGACTTCGAACCATGATAATTCAGTCAAGAAAAGAGTTAGGGCATTTTTAAAAAAACAGTTGTCCTTTTGAAGAGAAGACAGAACGTGAGCAGTTTTTTAAAAAGTCAAGATTTTCTCAAATTTTGTACCTCGACTTCAACTTTTAGCATGACCTAGGAAAATTGTTGCAGAAATCTGAAAATTATATGACTATATATTATATGATTATATTCATACGCAAAATAAAGCTAATCTATCCTTTAAGCGATATTATAGTTCAACCATCTTATGCGGGCCTCTTCTTGTTATAAATTTAAACGAGCTTCGGCTTAACTCTGTCTAATCTACACGTCTTTTACCGCGCCAGTACTAGCTGTCAGTACTGACCGCCAACACTGGTGCAGGATTGAAAGCCAGTAACGAACATAGTTATCATCCCAAGGTCCTGCCAGCACTGTACCAGTACTGGTGGACAGTATTGTGCCGACGCTGCCAGTGCTGCCGCAGTACTGCGCCATTAGTCAATTTCCCATTGGGTATGTGCACTTACATAGTAGTTTCTATTCCTCCGTGTGCAACATAAGTTTGGAAATTTCAAATTTTTTTGTCAAAGTAATTTTTAATTCCATACTTACATATGCTTTATTTTCGATTATTTGAATTCCTTCTAATCTGCCCACAAAATATGTGCACATGCATAGTTTCTATTCTTTTTTATGGAATATAAGTTTCGAAATTTTAATTTTTTGTCTGCCATAACGATAGAGTAATTTTAGTTCTAATATTTTATACAGTTTTAAAAAATTGTAGATATAATAATACAATAAATAATAAAAAATTCATTTAATGATGTTGTGTAATGTAAACAAAATTAATTTATCTTTAAACAGATCAATAAAAATATTCTTTTACAATACTACAAATTATTTCTATTAACATAATTATTTATATTTATAACTGATCGAAGGTTTTTCGTCTTCAAAGTGACACTATTCTCTATTTTTCTATTCTTTCGTTTACATCCCTTAATTTTTTAATTCCGCTCAATACATTTTAATTAAATTTTTGTAAGTCGATTTAAAAGAATAGATTTTGCATTTTTTCCTACTCCTTGGTGGAACTTTCGTCGGAGGAAAGTTCACGTATTAATAGGAATTCAGATTCTGAATTTTTCTAAATACTTCTCATCTTACCGGGTACGAAGAATTAAGTTTTCTTGTATTCATTCTCTAGAAACTTTCGTCTGTGATAACCCCGAAAAGAGTTATTCACAAAAAACTGAACTCTGATCATTTACCTGTAAATTCAAGTCGAATGGGTCACCTTTGGTAGGTGATCACTCGCGATCTATTATAGTTAGGACAATATTTTTTTTAATTTCAGGTAATTACGTCTGATTTAATTCATCTGTTGACCATTTTTAGATCTGGCCATCAAGTTCCGAGCTACAGAGAAACAAAAAAATCTGATTTTTGGCAAAAAATTGGAAAAATGGAGGTCTTTTGAAAGGCCGTAATTCCGAGACTATTGGCGATAGAACAACGTTTTTTTTTTTAGTTTTACGCCGAATTTTATCAACTTTAATTTTTGTAAGAACATTTTTACCTCTCAAGTGCGCAGGAAAGCACCGAATGTGATATTTTGCAGCTTTTACAAAACAAAATTCCGTGTTCTGAGAAGAAATCCTGTTCACAGAATCTGACCCCATATTATGCACCCCCAAATGAATTACTTAAGACAAAAAAGTGACTGCCCCAGAAATTACCATCTAAAATAAGTACAAGATGACTGGACTAGACGTACACATTATCTCAATGTTTGGAAAACGTACAAAGTGGTCGCTAAAGCTCGCTTCTCAATGGTTGATTAGGCCCAACTTTGAAGCTTCATTGTGCCTAAACAAAGCTTCGCACAACTGCTTGCAAGTGCATTTTTTTGTTTATTTTTCTGTGCACTATTACATAGTACAAGTGGTTGTATGGGTGGTAGAGATCAAAAAATAAAAAAATAAAAATTTTTGATGTTCTCGTAACTTTAGCAGATTTCTTACATGATAGTACCAATAATTTGTGTACATATACTTGTTGTTACTAGCATAAAAATGCACTAAAAGATGGACAAGTTGAAACTCGTTGAAAAAGCCATCCTCATAAGCTACAGTTTAGCAATACTAAGTTACCAAATATTAAGTTCTCTTTTTATAATTATTTAATATTATGCTGCGTTATGTCAATATAAAATACATGAACTTTTAACAGGAATATCAATAAAATACATTTTAAATCAATAATTTAAATCTATTACAATTTTTCTTCGCGTAATATTTTGTTTTTCCCGTTGTAGACTATTTTACAACTTATTACAACCACAGGAAATGTAATTTTTAATGTACATTAAAAATTTTTAACGAATTAATAATAAACGAAATTAATAATTTCAAAAAAGTGTCATCGAATTTTTGTCACAAAATGCATTGTTTGTATGTATGAACTCATGAAACTTTAAAATTTGTGGTGTCAAAAAGATATTCACCCAATATATTTTCACGCGTGGAACATCCATGCAGGTATACGTATCCATTTTTTAATGAAATCAGACAAAGTAATTAAGTTATCAACAAAGTTTAAGAATTTTATTATTGCCAATCAGCGCCCGGCCAGCTTCCGCCTGAGCATTCGATCATAAGATTTGTCCGATCAGAGCCCAGTTAGCCTCCGACTGGGGTTTTGACATAAATTTTGGCTAGTCAGTCTCAGACCAGCGCACGGCTAGGCTCTCAAAAAATAAACATAGCCCGGTCAGTCCCCGATCAGGAACCTTGTTGTACCAGGGCTAACCCGTGCTATTTCCATACGGGGGAATCGTTTACAAACTTAAAATGAGTTCGACTTCAAATTTTTTTAATTATTAAGTTTATTTGTTGACCGTTTTAATTTTATGATATTCAGTTTACAATTCATCCCGTACAGCACCGAAATATTTTAGGTTTTTAAATTTATGTCTACAGATATCCTGTGGACATCCTAGTACTGGATGTTTGTATATATTTCTGCATGACATGCAGGAGATACTTCGATCACGGTGAACATTTTTATTTTCCTGGAATACACATAAGATTTCCTGGGACGGTTTCTGAGTATTTTTTCGATACGTTGGAGATTTTAATAACACAGAAACGACCAAAAAATATCTCAGAATATATTATGAATAAACCAGGTATATGTATGAATTTTAGCCCTGTTCGAATATAAATAATATAAATTAATTAATGAACAACAATTAATTGTACAAGACAATTTTTTATCCGTTAAAAATTCTGATGTTAAAAATTGAATTGTTTCAATTTGAAAAACTGAATGTTTAAACACGTTTAAAGGTCCCATTGAAACTTGATTAACTTTTTCAACTTTAAAATAACTTGAAATTCATGGAGTCGTAATGAAACGGTTTCATTGACTTTTAGGTTCTATTCAAATGTCTTTTTAGTCTAAAATGATCAATTTTAATGATTGTTTAGTAATTAACAATATTTCACTGTTCCCCGTGCAGAAATTTTGGTGGGGTGCCGGTCGGGGCTCGATCGGGGAAAATGTTTCCCCGACAGGGTAATCTGTCTAGCGCCAGACCGTATATGAAACGCCCTACCCGATAGGGCCCAGATCTGGGCACCAAAAATGGGGGCCCGATTTGGCCCAGATGTGGCCCCTTTAATTTTTTATTTCTCTAATTAGTAAAATTTAACAACTTTTTTCAATTATATTTTATTCAGACTTTATGTTTTACAAAACTTCAATTTTTCGATATTCCACATTATTGAACTGTTTGTATTCCTATAATTTATCGTTAAGAGTTTCCATTTCGGAGATAACTATGATGTTTTAAAAAACAATTTTCAAATTTATAGCTATTGCACACACACACACATTCATAAATAAATTTCAATTATTAATATTTGTGAACCTTTTTAATATTACTTTGTTTGACTAACGCACATGGGGCTCGTGGAATGAAATTATAAAAGTGAAGTTATGTTTGAGCAAATATTAAAAACATTTTATATATAATGTTACTAATCCGGAATTTCATATATTTTGTATGCAGTAATGTTTTTAAGTAATGTGAATGCATTGGAAGTGGACGTACAACTTTAGGAATGGAAATGATTTTCGTGCATTTTGAGATGAGCAAATGAAGTCGGACGTCCCTCATCTCCAAAGTCACTAATTTCTTGATGTATGACATTCGACCTTGGTGATATAAGTAACTGAAGGATCTTTTAAAAATATTCCAAAAACAACTAAAAATTATTAGATCTTTTGAAAATACATATTGCTGTTATAATTTTATAATTCTTATAATTTCTTCATACACTGAAAAAAATGGTTAGTTGCGACAACAAGCACCTTATTTCAATTTAAGTCGAACTGCTAAACAGTTTGCAATATTTCTGCGATTTTTTATATTTATCGCATATTTTCTCGAAAACTATCGGTTGTAGGGTATAAAAATATTCAACATAAAAGTGTGTTATTGAAAGATCTACAACTTTTATTTAAAAATTGGTTGTAAATTTTTATTATTGACTGAAATAAACGGAAAAACATAGAACTTTTATAGTTTTTGGGTTTTTGACCTTGAAACTCAAATTTGCTATTATTTTCACTATCTTATTCATGATCAGCTTGTTAAAATAAATAGGTATAACCTATGCTTTATTGCGGATATAAGAAATCCTACTAACAATCCTGTGCTTCCGAACTCGCAATGTACTTTTTGCTTTTGACATTTTAAGTTCGATGCAAACAAAACAATATCACGACGACAGCAGTAAACTTGACATAATCTTACCTAACCCGACCCCGGCGTGGTTCCGACGCCAGCCACATTTTCTGCCCCTTTGCGGCAACATGTGGAAAATCCGATCGGGCCCAGATCGGAACTTGGGAATAAGTTGGCCAATTTCTGCACGAGTCATTTAAAACGAGTAGTTATAAATTAAATATTCAAAATTAAACTATTCGAGATGGAATTGTTTGAAATAGAAAGCAATGATTGAGTCTTTCAATTTTCTAGGAGATGAATTAAAACTTTAAACTTAACAATTTTAATTGTTATATTTTTAAATTTAATTTAATGAAATTGTTAAATCGTGATTTATAAACAATGATGGAACACTCATTAACTTAAAAAATAGCAGAGTAAGTTAAAACAATATCTAGAAGTTTTGAAAATTTTCAAAATTATTTTTAAACTTGAAATGATTTCAAACAATTTGAAACCAAATTGACATATTTATACATTGCAATAAAGAAATTTAGTAGATTTCTAAAAATGTTAAAAGGTTATAAAATGATTAAAAATTTTCTTCCGATGCCGAAGGTAAGTTGAAAATTATTTTTTACTTATAAATATTAATTTAAAGAGAATATTAATAATTATTTCAAAATATTTACAAAAATGTCAGCAAAAATGTAGAAAATGTTAAGGCATTTAAAACAAATATTTAGGAATTTTTTCAAGTCGTTAAGAAAAATTCTAATCATTTTAAAAGATATTTAAAAGCTTTGAAATAAAATTGTAACGCTTTTTAGGGGGCTTTGGAGGGCCTGAGATAAAAAAGTTATCTGATTATTCATGGGAAAATTAAAAAATAAACATATATTTTGAAAAAATAATTTTGATGTATGTATTTGTATGTTATTGATTTTAGAGTACTAAAAATAAAAATAATTTATCTTGTAACTAAAAAAACATGTTTTTTTTATTGAGTCTTATGCACAAATTTTTAAAAAAGTTGAATATGTCGAACCGGTAATTTCTTCAGCTTGAACCAAGGAAAAAAGCTGTTATTTTGTTTTTTCAAATCCCAAAAAAATTTTTAATGATGTTTCAAGTGTTCAAATATTGTGAATTTTACGTTTTTTGAACGATTTTGACGACTTGCTAAAAGTATGCTTTTAGGCGCAAAAAAATGATGGTGAAATTACGGCAGAACGATATTTTTATAGGAATTCGCTGATGGGCTCATTTTATGTACAAAATCTACCCCCCACATATTGGGGTGGGGGTTAATGCGTAGGAGGATACTTGTTGATGGTATCCCGTTTTTTTAGCGAACAGGTAATAAAGTGCTGAGGTAAGAATTCTTTATACTTATCGGGGGGGGGGGGGGGGGGGGCAAACACATTTTTGATTGCAGATTATATTTGGTTCATATTAAAAATTGTATACAATATATACTTCAGATTTTATATTACAAATTATATTTGCTTCATGTTAAAAATTATGTACAATATATATTGCAGCTTTTATATTAAAAATTAGATATGTAGTATATATTGTATATAATTTTTAATGAAAAGCAAATGTAATTTGTAATATAAAGTCTGTAATATAAGTCTAAAGACTTCTTACGTCAGCACTTTATTACCTGTTCGCTAAAAAAACGGGATACCATCAAAAAGTATCCCCCTACGAATTAACCCCCATCCCAATATGGGGGGGGGGATTTTGTACATAAAGTGAGTCCATCAGCGAATTCCTATAAAAAATATCGTTCTGCCGTAATAACATTATAATTTTTTGCATCTAAAAACTTAGTTTTAGCAAGTCTTCAAAAACGCACAAAAACCCGTAAAATTGACAATATTTGAACGCTTGATAAATCATTAAAACTTTTTTTGTTGAAAAAACAAAGTAACAGCTTTTTCTTTGGTTTAAGCTGAAGAAATTTCAGGTTCGACTTATTCAACTTTTTTCAAAATGTTAGCATAGGACTCAATCCAAAAGAAAACATGTTTTTTGGCCATTTTCGAAAAGTTCTAAATCGAGCAAAATTTCTCGACTAATGTGATCATTTTCACTCCGCCCTAGTGTGCAATATTGAACGTTTGAATACAAATTGTTTGATTGAAACCTAATTAAACTTCAGTTTTTAAAGTTTCAAATTCAGGAGTTTCACTTTAAATGCTTTAGTTTGCAGTTTACTTTTTATTACTTCGAATGAAAAATTGTTTAGGCTTAAGAGTTCGAAGTTTAAATTAAATTGACCGTGAGAAATTTTTGAAGACCGGGAAATCACAGGATATTTATTTCTTTGATTAAAACGTCCACCCTTAAAGAAGTTAAGAATACTTTTTAGTTTTTTAATATGGTCTGAGCAAAAAAACTTTCTTCGGAAAATGAGCTTTGCTTCAAGAAGTAAATTAGTATGATAATGTTAATACGACCCAGTTCAACTGTAATTATTATACCGTAGGAAAGTAGGAAAAAAATCAAAATATATTTTGACATTTCCGAACATCGTGAAACTTGACGTTATGTGCCTGAAAAGTCATGCTCGCAAGGTTAGATGGTTCCTTTTCACAACAAATAAAAGGTATCACACTTTTAAGACAACCCAGTATATGAGAAACCACTTTTCAAAAATAGTTTCCCCCTCTGCTAATCGATGCAATCTTAACTTGAAGCTCAAATCTTGGATTTAAAAGCGGATATTTCAAAATTATAAACTCGACTATTCCAAGTGGATTTTTATTGACAATTACAGAAAATTGAACCTTTCTTCGTTTGAATTGTAGGCGAAATTGTACCTTTAGAATAATTAAAGGATTACAATCCTTAATTTTATTTCTTTATTACTTTCTTTCTTCATTTTGTATTTTTTCTATTAGTTAAGCTGTTTATTGCAGTCCCAGTGTTGTACAGGCTCCAGGGGGGTCGAACACATGGGCCTTGCAGATTTACCCAGGCGACTATGTCGCCAAGCCCGCCACGAGTGGTAAGTCCACCTGGAGTGAATACTTTACATTGGTCTAAATTTTTGTTTCGAATTTTCGTGCACTATCAGCCACAAATTTTTTCGAATTCACAAAAAAGAAATGCATTTAAAAAAATTATTTCTACAGGTTCCGCAAACCCCATGAAGTTTACTACGTACATATTACCCATAAGATAAATATACTTTTTGTACATTTTATTCTTAATAGCATATATATTATGGTGACTCAAGTTGGAACTCAACATTTATCTTAAAAATTAGCCGTAGAATGCGATTTAAAAATTACTTTTTATATTTCACCCTTTTAAGTCCCTTGTCCCTAAGACGTCTTTTATAACATGTCTTTTGGTCATCCTAGACACGCGCTTGAAACGTCTAATGTCAGTAAGAAAGATGTGCTGAGAACGTCCATGTCTTTAAGACGTCTTTAGGTCATCTTTAGGATATTGGACGTCTTAGAGACGTTGATTTTCCTGACATAGGCCGTCCTAGGAACGTCTCAAGAGCGCTCTTGGGATTCTCATAGTTTTGTGCCCACTGGGTACACATATTTAAAATGATTAAAAAGGTCCTAGTCAAATGATTAATTGATATAAAGTCTTCACTGCAAAAATGTTGGCAAATCTTCCACTAAATTTGCTTAGTTGAAGCAAATAGTTCATCCATGTGCTTTTCTATTTTCGGTTAGGGGGAAGGGGCGTATGAAACTAAGAAGAGTAGTTAGAATAACTGCTTTTATTGTTACTACTTTTCTCAGTTAGAATAACTATAAATGTAGTTAAAATAACTGATTTTTAAGTCAAAATAATCATCTTTGTTCCCTAAAGCCTCAGTGTATTTTTTTACTTAACTGAAGTGTGTAGTGTTAAATAAGAGGCGAATGAATAGTTTTAAATTATTATTTTAGAAAAAAATACAAGAAAGTAAGAGATTGCTTAACAAAAGGATTCTCTTTCATATGCAATGTTTATTTGTTCCTAACTGTTTAAAGTTGTGATGTTTCGTCTTTATGAGATTTTCTGCGATTGAAAATTATTCAATTTATCGACATCGCCTATTTCAAAGCTATTTTTATTTCCTTAATTATTGAAAGGAATATTTGAAGTCACGTGATTTCTCAGTTTGAGTGTGTGATGATAGCCTTGTCGTTTGAGAAAAACAGTGTGCGAGCAGCAGTGAATCGTGACAGATCGTAGTCCGATCTTTTCGGATCAGTAAAGTGATTAACTGAATAAAGACATTAATTATTACAACTTACAAAAATGTCTATATAAACGAGTGAGTGAGTGATCTGTGTGGTTCTCAAAAATAGTCTTAGTCTGCCAAGTATTCTATACTTTAAATAAAACTTGAACTATTAATTATTTCTAACGATTCTTCTCTGTCTATTCCTGATCTGGCCAAATTAATTAGCCATAAACATAAACATTAAATAAAATGGTCCTTCGAGCCGGATTGAAGATCGTGAAAAAACATTAAAAAGTGTTAAATTGGTATTGAAAAGACCAAAGTGAGAAATTTTATTTAGTGAAAGCACAGGAACTAGGTGGAAAATATGACGGCTTGAGGTCACATAGCAAGGATAAGCTGGTGACATATTCGCAACTATTAAAATGCAGTCGTCCTTCTCCAAACAGTCTATACTGTACTCTTTCATGCTGTCATTCTTCACTGGATCGGCCATTCATTATTCTTCACCTGAAGGAAGAAATAACAGGTTTGCCAGCTGATATTTAGATTATTGTCAACACACTTAATTTTAGACTTCATCGATTTCTAACCTTCTCCAGTGGTAAGATGACAACTTTAATTCACACATGATGAGAGAGGCTCGTTCTGGCAAACAAAATAATAATACTTTAGACCGTAGTGCATCAGTGATGATTTATTGACATTTTATTTATAATTATGCTCTCGCACACTCAAATTTGCCCACATTGTCAGAATGCTTTAAAATTAAAGTAAATAAGTTCTTTAGTTTGCAAATTAATACTTTTCAATTTTATCTGAGTTATCAGAAATTGGCCATTTATAATGCTCCTTTTGTTAAAATGGATCCATTATTCTCTGAATTATCAGAGATTTCTCAGGCAATTCTACGCACTGAAACCAATTTTAAGAAAATTGGAAAAGCCAATCTAACAGTGGCTACCGTCAAATCCCGGATAGAACTTCTTGACCAACGCTGGAAGAGTTCTGAAACCCTGCGCCTGAAGATTAAAGCTAGAACTACGACGGCTGAGCGTGTGAAATTGGAGTATTTCACAAAGTCTAAGTATCTCGCTATTGAAGATGTTTATCTCAATGCACGAGATTTTTTATATAATCAATTGGTCTTGCTTACTCCTGAGACTAAGGCTAATGAAAGTTTAAATCAGTCTCAAATTATTCGTCCTGATTCCTTGCCTGTTAAACTTCCTCAAATCACTTTACCGGAGTTCTCAGGAGACTACAGGGATTGGGAGAATTTCCGCGGTTTATTTAATGCTTCGATAATTCAAAAGCCTGGACATCAACCACATAATTGTGTTAGTGCATTCAAATTTTACAAGTGCCCTTAAAGAAGCAGACGACCAAGTTTCGTTTCATTTTCTGAATAATCATCGAAATTTATGGCGCTCAACCTTACTCACTACGGAATGAATTAGAATTAGTCATAAATATAAATATTAAACACTAATTAAAAAGCCAAACGAAAGTTGTAAAATTTAGAGAAAACCGCAACTTTCTAGCATTAGTCTTAGAAAACATAGTTAAACAACTATGAAACTATTGAAATAATTATACCCGTTAAATAGATTAATTATTACTTCATTCTAAAATTTAAGTGAAAGGATGAAAAAAGTTGGAAATATCAGGAAAAGCCGCAACTTTCTAGCATTATTCTAAGTAGTATTACTGAAAATAATACATTATATAAGCAATTTAATTAAACATCCAAGTACCAATAAAGAATCATTATTTTTCTATTATAAACAAGTTGTATTTTTTTAACGCAAAAAATCATAATTGGCGCCAAAAACTTGCGTAAACCAATTTTTCGGTTATGGGGTTTCTTTGGCACCCTATAAAGCAGAATTGTAGGATCGATATTTAAAAAGAAATCTCGTTAAAATCTACTAAAAAGATAAGACTTAAGGATGTCTTAAAAACAAAAATTCCACATTTTTGAAAGTTTTCTAACTTTTAATGTTTGTCTAATTAAAAAATTTCATGAGAAAAGTTTCGAAATATATTTTATATCCAGTAGAAATTAGCATTGAAGTTTCTTATTCTATTAAAAAGAATTTGCTTTTTCACTTTTTGAAAATTTTCAAAATGTTGAACTGCATTTAACTTTTTTAATTTGTATCAAAATTAAAAATGTCATTAGGATAATTTGGAACTATTTTTTTTGTGTACCAAAACCTTTGACAAAAATTTCTAAAACTATTGTAACATTTTGTTTCAAATTTTGAAGAAGCTCTAACTTTTTAAATTTTATTCTAATCGAAAATTTAACTTATATGGGGTTTCAATATTTTTGATATCTAGTGAAAACTTTGAATGAAATTCCCTAAACTATCACATTTTTTCTATTTTTTGAAAATTTTCAAAAATGTCAAAAGTTTATGACTTTTCTAATTTTTTTCAGAAATAAAAATTTCATTTGGATAATTTGCAAGTCTTCTACTCATCTATAAGAAACGTTGACAACAATGTCTACATTTTTTTTTAAATTTCAAATTTTGAAAATTCGCTTAATTTTTTTTATTTTGTTTGGAAATATCTGATTAACAAACGTTGAAACCCAAAGATCAAAAATCGAACGTATTAACAAAATCAATCAAATCCTTAAAAGAGGCGTGTTTAGCTGAATTTCGTTTGGCTATTATAATTATTAAATGAAATTTATAAATCAATAAAACAAACATATTTATTGCTAAATGAAAAGTTTTGGGACGTTGAATGTAACGTTAAGTAATTAAGAATACTTTGAAAAGAGTGTTTAAATTATACTTCTTTTAATAGTTTATGTTACAATTATCGAAGTGTCGCGTCGTCCCGAAATTCGGGACGACTAGCCTATTCTCACAATTTGGCTAGTCGTCCCGAAATTAGGGATGACTGGCCTATTTTCACTATATGTCTAGTAGTACCGAAAATTATGTATTTTTTAAATTTTACTCCTTTTGAGTTAGCCAAAGATTATCGAAATTGCTAGTTGTCCCTAAACAAAATTCAGAAACGAAGAAAACTAAAAGTTAGATTATGTTCTAGAAAATGTAGTCCTTTAAGCTTTCACTCATTCAAATCAATTTATATATTTGCTCTGTGCCACCGCCGTAGTCTGTAGTTCGTTCGAAACTTCCCTATGCTTTCCGCGCGCTTGGATTGGATCCTACTTTTATTATTTGAAGCTTGATAACACTATGAAAATTTTATATTTTTCTTTATTTATTTCAGTTACGAATACAAATTCACCAAAAGTCTTAGTTTTTTTTGTGAAAATAAGGAATATCTTTGTAAAAAGTTTAGAATATTCTTAAATATGACTTGCTACTAGAAATAATTTAAGTCAAAACAATAAACCTTTCCAATATCTGATAACGGGAAAGACATCCCTGTGACTGGTCACAGAAATAATGTAAGATCACACCCCTGTCCCTTTTTCAACGTCCCGTGGGGGGCATGACAGCACC
>NC_046661.1:12733230-12741028 GCF_010883055.1 Belonocnema kinseyi | reverse complement strand
CCCTTTTCCAACGCCCGGTGGGGGGTGAGAAGGCACCCCTGTGACTGGTCACAGAAATAATGTAAGACCACACCCCTGTCCCTTTTCCAATGTCCAGGGGGGAACTCACACCTGTGACTGGTCACCAAAATAATGTAACATCACACTCCTGTCCCTTTTCCAACGCTTCATAGGGGGCGGAAAGGCACCCCTGTGACCGGTCACGAAATAATGTAAAATCACACCCCTGTCCCTTTTTCAACGCCCCGTGGGAGGCGGGAAGTCACTCCTGTGACTGGTCACAGAAATAATGTAAAATCACACCCATGTTTCTTTTCCAACGTCCCGTTTCCAACATCCCTGTCCCTTTTCCAATGCCACATGGGGGGCGGGAAGGCACCTCTGTGGCTGGTCAGAAAAATAATGTAAGATCACACCCCTGTCCCTTTTCCAACGCTTATGGTTCGGGAATGCCCCCCTGTGACTGGTCACAGAAATAATGTAAGATCACACCCCTGTCCCTTTTCCAACGTCACGTGGGGGGCGGGAAGGCACTCCTGTGACTGGTCACAGAAATAATGTAAAATCACACCCATGTCCCTTTTCCAACGCCCTGTGAGGGCAAAAAGGCACCCCTTTGACTGATCACAGAAATAATGTAAAATCACACCCCTGTCCCTTTTCCAACGCCCCGTGGTGGGTGGGAAGGCATCCCTTTGTCACTGGTCACAAAAATAATTTAAGATCACACCCCTGTCCCTTTTCCTACGTCTCGTGATGGGGGGTGGGCGGGAAGGCATTTCTGAGACTCGACATAGAAATAATGTAATATCACACCCCTACCCCTTATCCAACGCCCCGTAGGGGGGGATGGCACCCCTATGATAATTGAACCATTAGGCTAAAAGTTTAATTACTTTCTTGACAAGGGGGCTCTTTTGCTTGAAATTTTTCAACTATTTGGTTTTAAATTCAACTGTTTCGTTAAAACTTTTTACATTTTGATGATGGATGATTGAGAAAGTATCAGAATTGTCCGAAATTTTACACCACAGTTTTCCGTAAATACGATAACTCTCATAAAAATGAACAAATAAAATCGATATTTGGCACACTTTTTATAGGTCCTTAAAGAAAGTACGAGTTATGTAAGGCTATTTATAGTACTCAGAAAGCCAAAAAATCACAATGACAATTGTTAAAGTTATAACATTTATAACATTTAGAAAATCAATCAAAAATCCGAATTTCAAGCCAAAAAGCGCGATAAGAAGTAAAGAAAAGCTTTGATTTTTAAAAACCCTACAAGATAATCATAATAACTTTTTGGATTTTATTGAAAAATGGAAATTTTAAATTTTGATTGTACAATAATAACAAAAAACTACATTTTCTGATCAAACTATGCAAGATACAAAAAAGGTGAATAAACAAAAATTGTGGTGCCACAAAAGATCTACGACTATTTTAATAATCACTTTTTGATAGGACGCGTAGTTTTTGTTTTATTCGTGAAAAAAGTCATAAAAAATTTAATTTTTGAAGAAAAACACAAGTTACAAAAAAAATGATCTAACAGAAATTGTTTACCGAAAAAAGAGCTATAAATTTGTTAGGAATGACTTTTTAACAGGATGCCTGGTTTTGTTTTTAATCATAAAAATTACATTAAAAATTTGTGGAAAACCGAAAGAAGGTACGAAAACAAATTGATAAACGAAAGTTATTCACCCAAAAAAGAGATACAAATTTGTTTTAATTGATTATATTCTCATCATTTATGATTGAGAGAGTATTGTAATTGTCCGAAATTTGACACCACAACATTCAAATTTTGAACCAAACGACGCGAAGTACGAAAAAAATTCTAAGAGATATTATAGCTTTTGAAAGATCCTACAAAATTTCTTTTTACGATTTTTTAGTAGGCCTTGTCATTTTGTTTTTATTTATCGAAAGCAGTATACAAAAAATCAAAACTTTAATATTGTGCGAAAAGACTCCGGATTCGTAAAAAATCTCGAAGACTTGTAGGATATTTTGTTTTATTTCTAAAAAGTAATATGAAAACAAAAATCCTATAGTTAGCATAAAAACAGGAGATAGAGAAAAATGTCTGAAAAAAGGATTGTAATTTTTTATTTATTTTAAGCGTAGTTCAGAAAATATACATGTACAAATGTTCATAATAAATGGAGCGCGTAGCGCGAGTGTCACGATGAGAATATGTACCTAAAAGCCTACAGAACTTTGGGTTACTTAATCTTTAAATACACTTAATTAAGCAGAAAATTTACAACATAAAGCCGCCTATAAATACTGCGATCTAAAACACATTTTTTTAATAAAGTTTTATACAAGTATTCTAAACGCAAAGAAGAAATGTCCGAGCACGAAGCGCAAAGTAAGCGAATATGGAGCGCGATTCCTCTGATAATATTTCGTTTTTGGGTTAATATTCATCTACTCTGTGAAAAATTCAACGTATTTTGATTTAAAATCGTAGGAATTTGAATTCTATATTGTACACCTTGATCAATCTTTTTGAAAATAACGTATTCCCCTATTTTCGTAAGAAAATCAGCTTGTTTGCCCTGTTTGGAGACTATTTTGGGCTGTGCCATCTGATTTTTTTAAAAATTATGTGTTTTTATATCAGCTTCAAAGTTTCGAAATAAATATTTTTATTTACTGCTCTAAAAAAAAGTTATTTTTCCAAATATAATCCTTACTTAAGTTTATCAATTTTCATTAAAAAATGTATTATTATATAGGTTTACCCTCCTGAAGCAGATATTTTGTTACCTGTTTCATTGAATTTACCGGAAGATATCTGAATTGATCAAATTAAAATTGTAGCTAGTAGGCCAAATTTAGATGCATTTGAATCCGAATCTGTACCGTCTACATTAAAAGGGCACCAATTAAATCCATCTGAAACTCCTTCACTGGATTCAACCAGGTTTCTTGAAATTATTATTTAGAACAATTAACCATCATTTTTGTGATGCTCAAACGCAGTGGAAACATTTTTTTAGAACCATTTGAAAGCCGTTTTCTAGAAAAAGTAATAATTGAACATGAGCTAGATGTGCACAATTATAAAAGGTGAGATTCATTGATTTAAAGCTTAACTATTATCAATGTTAAACTTATTTTTATTAAAATATGATAACTGTTGGAAAATATTTTACAGTATTCCACGCTCAAGGTTTTTATTTCGACGGCGGGAGATAAAAGAATTATTTAAAAAAGAATCTGAGGTGCCCTTTTTTTGAAGAAACTACTTACAAGGCAAACTAAATAATTTAAAAATTTTAAACTAATGTTTTAAATTAATTAAAACTAATTCCAATAGTACTTTTTTATCAGGTTGCTTGGTACACTCCTTACGTTAATTTAAATCGAAGCAAGAAGAAAAAAATGGATGCAAAAGGAAAACTGATTGATAAGTATAATAATTTGAAACAAAAGATTCAAGAAATGTGGATATCCAAATCCAAGCTTACATTCAGACGATCCTGAAAAAACACCTGCGTTATTTCTTACAAGCAATTCTAAAATTGATGACCTGGAAGAAAAAATAAATTGGTTCTATACGTGTCTCGAACCCTGGTCAACTGTAACTGACTATTGGAGAGAAACTTTTTCATATCGATTGGATATTCTTCGACAAGAAAATGGTTCGACTCTGCAAGAATATATGAATGTTTTGTCCGTTCTGAAACAACCTCTCGGCTATACCTTGGTAATTTCATACTAAATTTACGAACATGATTACGCATGTGTTATTAATCATTTACTCTCTTTATTTCTATACAATTTTTTCATCTTTTAGCTTGAATCTGATTTTGGCCGAATGTTTCCTGAAGAGCAAAACAATCTTTTTAAAAAATTCCCGGAATTTGCAACAAAACTAAAGGAAGTTTCGTTTACATCGAATGAAAAGGAAAGCGATCTGAATGAACTAAATACAGAAGGTTGAAATCAGTTTTAATTTAAAAGTAAGTATTTAGTTCATATTTTTCTATATCTCATCAACAATTCATAATCTTCTGGTTTACTTTGCTTATAGGCGGAGAACTTATCACTGAAGCCTCATTACTTATGGCTTTTTCTCGTATTGTACCTGTGACAAACATTAAAGTTAACAAAGAAGGCAAAAAGTTGTGGCGACCAACTGGTAAAGAAATACAGGATGGTTTCTTATTGCATGTAAAAGTAAGAAAAAGATTATATTTTGTTATTTTTCTGATATTCCTTCTTTTCATTCTTTAAGGGTTCTGGATGTGGAAGAGCTTTCTATTTCGAAATAATATTTTAAAAAAAATATATTATTTTCAGAATTAAATAAATGCTTCCTCTGACTACTGAATTGTGTAAAACACATTTAAATTTCGTTGAATTTGTGTAAAAAAATATATTTATTACCTTTCATCACAAGTTCAGAATTTGAATCACTAATGCATTTACTTCCACTGCATCAATTTTATTTAGCTCAATCATGGCACAATTATTTATTATTTATTTCGAATAATAGGTTTACAATTATTGGAGAGAATTTAAATAATATCACAGGTTCCTACGTTTTCATCAATGGAATTGACTACAAAGTGGAATCAGCACTGATGGCCATAGATGTCGCCTTTAAAGCATTCCACGCTCTGCACGCGGAGTATCTAGTAAACGGAAAGGGTATGTGGTGCCTTCTTCAAAAATGCGTTTACAAAATAAGAACACCGTGGGATGAATAGTAAAATAGTAAAATGCTCTGAAAGAGTTTTTACTTTTAATTGATAAGTTACGTTTTTTAGGGCGTATTATTTCGTCGTCTTCTGCTCTAAAACATTTTTCTGTGAAAAATTGTTCTCGACAATAAATGCGCTAAAGTTTCATTTCGAAATAGATCATGGGCAAGAGGAAATTGTTTATTATAAATGCGTCGAGATCGAGTGTAACTGAAAATTTAGTACCTGGTTGTTATTACGGAAACATTACAGTTCATATCATCAATTTGCGTCCAATTTACCGTCTAGCTTTGTCACATCTTCAACAGATACAGTAGATTTATCTATACAATTAACAGGCGAAAAACTGAATAATAATATTGATAATATTCCTGATCACGTTTTCGAAGAAAAAGGAAATACTCAAAAAATTAGTCATCTACATGATCCGCATAAAATAATTGAATTTGAAGCCTCTTTACTCATTTCCAAACTTTATGCAACCGACTTTTTCAAAAATTCAATTCAATTTTTAAGTCAATTATTTCTCAATCATTAGAAAACGTGGATGATGAAATTGTTTCAAGAATAATATCATTGCTTGATGATCTATTTTCACCTTTCTCAAATTTATCCGCAGAGTATTGCAGATTGAAATTTTTTTCTGAAAATGGGTTTTTAATGGACGCTATAGACAAAAAGACTGGACGACGATCTGAGGATAAAAGAATTGACGGAGTATTACAAATTGTTCCTATCAAAGTATACGCGAAATTCGTGTCCACTCGAAATATTCTAAAAGCCTTCCTAGAATTTCCAAGCGTATTTAATGATATAATGCAATATATGAATTAGAAGCATGGGGAACCGAAAAAAAGCTCAACGGCTATCAAATCGAGGCGTAAAATAGTACATACTTTAGTTTTAAAACAGCAACTTCAAATTTGCTACCGGCTTATCAGAGGTGAAACTTTTGTACAACGTTTAGAACAGGGTCGAGTCTTATTTACTGGTGAAATAACTGATTCTGTTGAGTATCAATAATTTTCTAATGATGTTACACCTCATTTTAAAACGTGTTCCGTAATTTCGTGGGTTGATTTGAAAGGCACAAATTACGAACCAAAGTCGTGTGTTATAATTGACAATACTGATGACCTAATTTTTGGAATCACTTCGTACGTTCTGCTTAATTCATTAAACAAAATTTGCCTTGAATGCAAGTTACTTGAGACTGTAAATTTTAATATAAACCCACATTCATATACTGTACAAGTCACAAATACGTGGTCTTTCCTTGAAATAGAATCACTGGCAGATACTTTTCCAGTTGTATTTGTTAAAACACCAAATGGCGACTCATTTGTAACTTTAAGATCTGCTTTATAAAATAGTTAAAAATAACTTAAACTTTGTGTTATACGTTGAATTTAGGCATAATCTGTGATTTAATTACAATTTCGTGTTAAACAGAAAAATATTTGATGTTTTTTAAAATTAAAATCGCTAGAACCAGGCCCTAAACTGAAAATAAAATTGCCCTATTTTTAATCTATAAATACCAAAATGACGCCAGTGGGCACAAAGTTTGGTGACGTCTTGACGACATCGTTACGACGTCTTTACCACATCCTATGTCCATGTCGTTGAAGTGTCTTTACGATATCGTAAGTAAGTCGTATGATCTGACGATATCTTTACGATATCGTAAAGACACCAAAACGACATGGACATATGATGTCGTAACGATATCGTAACGATGTCGTAATGATATCGCAACGATGTCGTAAAGACATCGCTAAATCTTGTGCCCACTGGGACATCTTCATTGTATGCTTAGGGCCTACGCCCGTTTTGAATAAAGTCTGCATTCGGAATAGAAAATTAGTTAATTTCAATACTTTTTGTGTAAATTTTTTTTTCGAATGCTTGTAATATTCTTATTCAGAAATTCTCAATTTATTATTATATTATTTATATATTATTTATGACTGTCAAATTTTGAATTAAGATCTGATTCCAATGCCCTTCATGAATGAAAAACGCAATTTAATTGAACTTTCTTGTCTCACAGAAAACTAGTATGTTGCTTTGGAAATCAATTAATAAAAAAGTTTTACTATACAAAATTTGCAGTAATTTAGTAGAAAATATAGTAACATTAAGAAGGGTCCAATGCAATTATGAATTCGTTGAAAAAGTGGATTAATTACCACTTACCGGATATTATATAATACTGTTACTTAATACATACACGTTTCAAGTTTTTTGTTCTCTAAGGTACAATATTTGCATTCAGGATATGTATTGAGGATCAGCAATAATATTTCTTAAATTGGGAATTTATTATGTTCTCTTCGAATCCACAACCAGGGTTAACCAGAATATCTAGTTATGTTAATCAGAATATCTTATCATATTAACCAGAACACCTAGTTATATTAACCAGAACACCTAGTTATATTAACCAGAAGGTTCTATTCCTAAATGACCAGAAAAATGTCTAGTTAAAGATTCTAGTTAATCTTACCACAAATTCTGGTTAAATTTACCAGAAAAATGTATTAGAACTAGAAAATAGCCAACCAGAAAGTTCTAATGCGTTTAACCAGAATTTCCAGTAAGGGCATATTTAACACTCTTTTCTGGTTAGAATAACCAGAATTTTTTTGAGTGTAATAATAAAAAAAATTAAAATGAACAAATAAATCAAATAAATGATTCGATAAACAAAGAAATAAAATAAAATTACAAATAAATAATTCAAATGAAATGAATAAAAAATAAAATGCATAAATAAATAGAATAGATGACAAATAAATTAATAAATAAAATTAATGAAAAAATAAAATAAATGAAAAATTTATAAAGTGAATGAAAAAACAAAATGAATAATTACTTGAGAGGTCTAGTAACGAAACAATTACATTTATCCTTACCCCTATGTCTGCCATCAAGTTAATTAGTCAGGTTGTATTGAAACTGTCCGTCTCGTAAAGGTGAATTTAAATTTTGGCGGTCAACAATAGAGAGGCCCTAAGTGCTTGAGAGGTCTAGTAACAAAACAATTACATTCATCCACTATGTCTACC
>NC_046661.1:12731881-12733130 GCF_010883055.1 Belonocnema kinseyi | reverse complement strand
GTTGTGAGACGTGGTTATGGCTGAAATTTTACCGCGATTTCGCTGGAAGCGGGTGCAATTTTTCAGATTAGCACCCGCTCCCGGCGAAACCCTGCGGTTGTCTTTATGACAAATTTTTAATTATATATATATATATGCATTATTTCATACTTTACAAAAGTAAACTAACTTGTCAAAACTAATGTCTTATATGACATAGAAAATCTGATTTTTTCGGTAAATTATAACTGTCATTCACTTAAAATACGAAAACAGAAAAACTGAAGAGCTGTATGAAAATAAGTAAGAAGGATGCAGGTCCCCATCTCTTGCTAGTTTTTTATAGCCTGACCATAATAAACTTGGGGTTTTCCCCTTTAAGATCAACATGTTGCTTGAATTTCTTAATCCTAATCTAAAACCGGGACAAACTGACACTAAAATCCTAAAAATAATTGTTTTTGTAGGGAGAGGTGTCTCATACGGTGCATCCGAATTGAACGAACGTAACAATTTAACATTTCAAAAGATTTCAACCGAATTTTAATGAAAATGTAGATTTTTGAAGATTTTAAAACAACATGCTGGAGCTTTTTAAAGATTTCTAAACTTCAAAGATAATGAAAACAATTTCTTAGGGTTTCTGGGTAAATTGTAAATTATTTTTTTAGTTTTTAATTATTTTTTACAGAATACTTAAAAAGAGTTTAAAATAAAAACAAATTTGTAAGAATAAATAAAAATTCAACAAATATTACTTCAGAACGGACTCCGCAGGATGGTTACATTTGTTTCAGTAGAAGAGTTTGGAGAAAAAAACTGTAAACAAAATAATATACCTGATTTTTCGTTATTTTGTATCAGACAGGATATAATTTTATCAGTCTAGGTGAAAGGCAGGCAGTGAGTATAGGTTTTCTTTACAAATGAGGTAATACTTCAGAATCACGGTTTTTCTTAATTTCATCATTTTATTTGAAACACTTTCAATTCGTCATTAAAAACAAGAATCACTCGTGGGAGGCGATGAAATTATTGTTTCTATATATTTTATTTTGTTTCCGAGGGCTGTCTTTGACTTAGAAAAGCAAGTGTGATTGAAGTGCAGATTAAATTTCTCTTAGTTCGGTACTTAACCTTAAAACCAGCTAGATACAGGAAGCTGTTTCTGCTATTTACATCGAAATTTAGGAGCAAATACACAAAACTCCAATTATTATTACTCAATAACAGTAGGGAAGAGTTATCCAGTCCTATCTGACCACCATTT
>NC_046661.1:12724495-12731781 GCF_010883055.1 Belonocnema kinseyi | reverse complement strand
AATCTCACTGATGAATAAGTGAAAATCCACTGAAGCACAGTGGTTAATGAGTCCACTGAGAGAATCAGTGACAAAAACCACTTATTCAGATTTAGAGAGTATAAACTTTCTATTTTTCTACTATATCATAATAAAACAAGTTCAAAATATAAAAGGATAAACTTGGAAAGTAAAGTTAAATTTTCTTCGTATAATTTGAATAAAAATTAAAATTTCTGCAGAATGACTAAATCAAACTTGTATAAATATTTACTTCTTAAACTCTTGTAAAATCGTGTAAAAGTAAACGCTAGTAAAAAGGAGGATAGCGCACCAAATTTGAAACTATTTTTAAACTTTTTATTTTGCTACTATATTATAATAGAACAAGCTTAAAATATGCAAGTATAAACTTAAAAAGTAAGGTTAAAATTTTCTTCGTGTAAAGGTAATAAAACTTAAAACTTCTTCAGAATAACTAGATCAAACACGTACAATACTGACTTATTAAAATCTTGTAAAATCGTGTAAGGGTAAACTCTAGTAACATGCAGGTTGACACTCATAAAACTTGTAACTACGTTTAAACTTTTTATTTTGGTACTATATTATAATAGAACAAGTTTGAAATATAAAAGGATAAACTTGAAAAGACAAGTTAAATTTTCTTCGTATAAAGATAATAAAACTTAAAATTTCTTCAGAATAACTACATTAAATGCGTACAATATTGAATTATTAAAATCTTGTAAGTCGTGTGAAAGTAAACTCTAGTAACATGCAGGTTTACACTCATAAAACTTTTAACTTTGTATAACCTTTCTATTTTGCTACATAATAATACTACAAGTTTAAAATACAAAAGAATAAACTTGACAAGTAAAGTTAAACTTTCTTCGTGTAATGTGAATAAAAGTTAAAGTTTCCGCAGAATAACTAGATTAAACTTGTATCAATATTGACTTATTAAAATCTTGTAAAATCGTGTAAAAGTAAACTCTAGTAAAAGGGAGGATAACGCACTAAATTTGAAACTATATTTAAACTCTTTATTTTGCTACACGGAGAAAAATGGATGTTCGAAGGGATATCTAGATGTTCAGGCTTATCATATTTTATGTTTAACTATAGGACAACAATCTAGATGTTCAAAGTTAGCATATGTGGATCTTAAAAAGTGAGATGTTACTCTATAACATCAAAAATGTTCATCTAAAATATCCGAGATATTACATGTATGGTTATGTTAAATAACGCCTGTAAGAAACAAAGTTTTTGCAAAATTAAATTGTTTAACAAATTATGATTATGAAGAATTTTCCTACCCTGAACGCTATTTAATTGAAATAAGCGGGAATTGGTATTACAGATACTAATAAAAATGTGACACAAGTATACGAAGAAGAAGAACAGAGGCTCTATTCTCGAGTTTTTTTCGCATACGAATCTTGCGACTTTCGAATGACTTTCAATGAACCCTATTCTCGAACTCTCACTGACGTTTCGTGTAATGAAAGTTTCGTATGAAAAGCAACGAGTGGGTATATGCCACTTGAAACTTATATTCGTATGCGAATAAAGAGTTTAATCATGCACAGTGATTAAATTGTATGATTTATGAAGCGGTATAATAAGTGACAGGAGTGAAAGTAAGTGGATTATGTATTAATTAATTGTTTTAAGAGTTACAACATTTGGCAATATTTGATCCTTTTTCATATTCGAATTCTTTAGAAGTATGTTTCGTTTTGGGGTTAAAGAATACTTAATTCTGAATTGTAGGTACATTTCATTATAAATCTAATGATAATATTGAAAGGAAAATTCTAATTCTGCAAAATTTGCCAGAAACGTTTACACTGCTTAATATGTCAGAATATAATCATAGTTTTATATGATTTCCTAAAGTTATCCGGTATACTAATAACGACAACAACAACAACGACGATAGACAGACAACGGCGTGAAAACTTTTTTCCAACTCAGAAGGCCTCAAAACGCCGACATTTACTGAAATCCGCGATGGTAATTTTTCACATAAAACTAATACCTTCTCATTATGGATGAGAAAGTAATAATTCATTATTTTTGTACCATAAAAGTGTAAAATTTCGATTTTTTAAAAAGAAAATTGAAAAAGTTGTTTTGAAAATCTTGTAAGGCCTTAGAGAATTAACGTTCCTCTTCTCTTGACTTTTTCCCATATCACTGTTTTTTCGGCTTTAAATGTTCATTTTCGTTTGGTTTTTTTAGATCTTGAAAATGCTATAACTTTACTCATTTTAATTTTATAGAAAAAAGTCAGGGGGATTCAATTGTTCGTACTTTTGTCTACTATAAAGAGCTGTCGATAGAATTTTTAAATATTATAAAAAATTGTGAAACCATTTTTGAAAATGCTCTAACTTTTTGAATGTTTTTCAAAAATGGCTGGTTGATGAACTCGATCTTTCTTTTAGATCACTCAAACTGTGTTCCAAAGCACAATCCCATCCGATTTTTCTTGTGAAAATTATCAGGTATACAGACGACGACAACAAAGATAACAGACTGACAGACAGCGACGTAAAAACTTTTTTTATGGATCAGGAGGCCTCAAAACGTCGATATTTCATGAAATCCGCGAAAGTCAGTTTTCACATAAAAGGTAATGGATTGAAGATCTTTCTTCAAGTAATCAAATTTTCTTTAGCTATTGACTTTGCTTTTCAATTGAAATTAATTTACCTACAAAAATAACAGGAAAAAATCTACAATTTTATTTGTCTGCCTAACCTCAATTGCACTTTTAGCCATATTTTTCTTCGCTAATATCGGATTCTACAGAAAAATGAGCAGCAAAACATTTTCACATAATATTTTTAATATAATCTTATAATGAATATATATTTAACAATTTCACCCGGCATCACATGCTAACAGTGGAAGTATTCAATTTTTAAACCATCCGAATGTTTGGCGCATTTCAAACACGACTCTACAAATGATTTCATTGGCTCAAATTGTTTGACACTAGTAAAGTACAAGAATTTCGCTGGCGGTTAAACGTGGCAACGCTGTTAAGTGTATTTGTATACGAATAACTCGAATCGCCAATTCGAAGAGTGCTCGAGAATGTGACTTCCTTCTCGTACACGTAAGTTACCATTCGAAACTTTACGTATATAGAACGTTTCGAACGAACTCGAGAATAGAGCCCCAGACGTTTTGTAAAACCCAGTCAAGAGGAACAAAACTCTATTGCCGTAAATTTAATACAAACTAATTCTTTAGATTAAATTCTCACGAAGTTTATTTAGTTAATAATTAAAAATGTAGAAACGCGACAGTTCTGAATTCGACACTGGTAAACTTTGCATTTCAAATTACAATTATGATTTTTTTAATTATTATGATATATCGTTCTGTGTGTGTGTGTGTGTGTGTGTGTGTGTGTGTGTGTGTGTGTGTGTGTGTGTGTGTGTGTGTGTGTGTGTGTGTGTGTGTGTGTGTGTGTGTGTGTGTGTGTGTGTGTGTGTGTGTAATACTAACACAATGTGTGTATGCATGCATGTACGTTTGTATGTATGTATTATGTATGTTTTACGTATGGCTACATGTTTAAAGTTCTAATGTTTCGTCTTTATGAAATTTTCTGCGATTGAAAATTATTCAATTCATCGATATCGCTTATTTTAAAGCTATTTTTGCTTTCCTTATTATTTAAATGAATGTTTGAAGTCACGTAATTTCTCAGTTTGAGTATGTGATAATACCCTTGTCGCTTGAGAAAACAACTGTGCTAGCAGCAGTGAATCGCGACAGATCGTTGTCCGATCTTTTCGTATCAGTAAAGTGATTAACTCAATAAAGACATTAAATCTTACATCTTACAAAAATGTCTATATAAACGAGTGAGTGATCTGTGTGGTTCTTAAAAATGGTCTTAGTCTGCCAAGTATTGTGATCTGAAATCATGACATCAGAAGGGGGATTTAAACAAAGATGGCCGGCGACAACGGAATCACTTTGCAAATGATACATTATATTGTTAGTGAATTTTAATCGTTTGTCGTGCTTAGTATGTCAAAGATGTCGCTCAGCATTGCTAAAATTTGTCAATTTACGTTATTCACTCCTTCGTGAAGATGTTACACGCTGGACACATATTATTTTATGTAAAGCAGCCGGATGATCAAACGAGCATAAAGCTAATTGCTTGTTTTTTATAATCGTCCAGTTTGCGTTACCTATTTTAAGTACCTTTTCCCTGCACTTCAATCTACAAAACGTGCGTTTTCAGATCATAATTGAGCATGTTTATATATATATATATATAATTAAAAATTTGTCATAAGGACAACCGCAGGATTTCGCCGGGAGCGGGTGCTAATCTGAAAAATTGCACCCGCTTCCAGCGAAATCGCGGTAAAATTTCAGCCATAACCACGTCTCACAACCGTGAGATAGGTGGTTACAGTCTGTAAAGGAATCAATACGACGATCCAGCAAAAGCCTCGTGCACCCTAAGAACACGGAGTGACCCAAGGACAACCGCCTTCTGCATTTTTCCCGCAAGTGTTCTAGCATATAATATAATACTATTAATATTTTCTTGGCAGTTTTTGAAAAAACTTCAGCTAGGCAAAACTCAATTTTGAGGTTATAAAATAAAATTATGTACAATCAAGATGACTCAAATGGTATATCTAAATTATTTATAAATCCAAATATTATAATATATATGGCTCTAGAAATCAATGTGAACTTATCTGTTCGAAATGAGTAACCCACACTTTTAACATGCAGATATCAAACACAGATATATTTGAGGATAACTTCTTCTCAGTTTTAGAACATTTTCCCATTGCTTTTTCCGAGCGATCATTTCTTCAGGCCCACTTTTATTAACCACTTTAACAAAACCTTTTTTACGCAAGGGAAATTGATGAAACCTAACATCTAGGTTCTAGCATCTAGGTAATAGCCTAATTTTGCCTTATTTAAAAAAAGGCCGCGATCAGGTGTGGCTTAGGATGCCTGAATAATAAATTTATGTAACGGCCGTAGCCGTAACCGTACTTACGGTAACTTTGCAGTCCTGGCAGGATACGGATAAGAGCGCCTCTGTTGAAGATCAGGTGTCCTAAAAGAGGACCGAAGTTAAGACACCGGACGCGCACCTTCTTATACCTTCTGTGATGCATGTCAAGTGCAAACGCGTTGAAATTTAATACTATTCACACAAAAATGGATCGTGGAAAAATAAAAAGGATCTGAGTAGAATTCGATCGAAGAAACGACGGTTTCGAACAAACTTTTTAAAACCTTTAATTATTATAAAAATGTCAAATTTTTTTAAATAAAAGAAGAAAAAAATATTATTATCATATTATCGTAGATTTATCATCGATACCATTAATTTTACTTGTAATTTTATGAATGGTCAAAAAAACATTTCTATACCGAATAATAATGTAAATAATTATTTTATGCAATTACTTTTCGTAAATACAAATTTAAATTTGTGCGGCATCGCGTGATGCGCCATCCGGCGCCCGTTGGTATTCGCGCGTATTTCGTACGGTCTTTTGTTTTCTCGCCGGTGGATCTGTAAATTTCAACAGTGTCGAGACGTGCACGTTTTTTTATTTATAGCCTATATAATGAGTGTAATAAGTAATTGAAGGTAAGAATAGCATATATTTTACATTTTACATTAGTTAGTCTGTGTTGGAAACAATACATTTCCATAAAATTACCTCTTTTGTAGTAGCTTTTCGAATGCTTGATTTTTAGGTTATGTTAAATATTCATTATTATATTTATCTTCTTTTTTAATAATATTTCTGTAAAATTTAGAATTTTCTATGAAGAATGATTTTATTTATTGTTTATAAGTACTAGCAAACCAACATGCGCGCGATTTTTTTTTTCTTTCTTACAAGTTGGATAAAGTCATTCAAAAGCCAATTAGGTTTGTAACAAGAGTGTATGCGAGCAGGAAAAGAACGGTTATTCTGCCTATTTCAAATAAAATAAATTTGATTACTTAATTCACAACTACATTTTTATTGGCTTTTTCTACTGCAGCACAAAATTTATTATATTCTAATTAGAAAATAATAATTTGAGGATTTTTATAGGAAATATATAGGGCCCGAAGAAGGGCCTTACTTATTTTTAAGCCACAGGAAAGGTTACCTGATACGGACCGTCTAAGGTTGGCTACACGCGGCCCTTCTCATTCCAAGCGGGACGAAAAACCATTAGGGGCTGATAGATTTTCCGTAATCGGGCCTTAAATACACGGGTTAAGGCAAAACTCTTAACTCCCCTAAGAACTCCGAGATTCGAGTGCCCATCCTCCTCAGCTAGTAGCATAGATACGATCCTATGGTAGGTCGCGCTTGGAGGTCCCTATCCCGACACTCGGCAGCGATTGGAAACTTGGTCGAACGGATCGCTGTACGCGAGGGGGCTTTTACTATCGCTGTTTCTTCATCCTCAGCAGTATCATATACGCTATGATCGCTACCATTCTCCTCTGAATCAGAAATATCTGATTCCTTTCCGGGATTTATAGAATCAAGAATTTCACTAATCATAAAAACATTTTCAAGCAATTCGTTAATTTCATTGGTTTTTTATTTTGAACACATTTGTCATTATCCGAAACCTCTTGCCACGTAGTGCACTCACGGATCCGGGTCGAGCTAAACATATCACAAAAATTCATTTTTCCGTCTCGCCATTATTCTATATAGCAAAGATTTAGAGACAAAGCATCAGCATTTGAATTTATTTTACCAGGTTTATATTGAATTTTATAATTATATTTACTAAGCTCAATTTTCCATCTACACAGGATATACACAGGATATTTTAATCAATGTAGCCATGTATCCATGTAATCCCTGTATCTATGGTCAGTAATAAGGACAAATTTATGTCCAATATGAATAAGCGCGAAAATACCATCATTCAAATCTCTAGATCCAAAAGCTGGCAAATCTGTATTTGTTTCTCATTGACTCAATAATGCTCTCAATGCATAATTTCATGCAACAGTAGTGAGTAAAAATGGCCTTGTAAAATCTGGATATTGCAATAGTGGTTCTTAGCAAATTTTATCCCTTAAAATTTGGAATGCGTTTTGTTGCAAATTAGCCCAGTGAAAAGGAACATCTTTCTTCAATATTGCCGTTAATGGTTTTGCTTCTTTAGCAAAATTAGTGATGAATCGCCGATAATACCCTATTAGTCCTAAAAATTGCTAAGGGGCCATTCATAACCACGTGGACATTTTTTCACCACTTTTTGACCCC
>NC_046661.1:12718687-12724464 GCF_010883055.1 Belonocnema kinseyi | reverse complement strand
CCCCCCCCCCCCTGTACTTTGTCCACGTGGACATATTTGATGAAAATATAGATATTATTAGTCTTAAAAATGTCCAGGAGCTCGCGACAATTTCATGGACGTCATTTTAGTACTCACTAAAATTTCAGATTCTTTTTTTTTCATAGCATTATGCAACAATTTGTCGTTGAACCGTCAAACGTTCGGGTGAAAAAACGTCCTTTTAGTACTCTTCAAACCCATTGGGAATGATTGTTCAGGGCAAAATAATTACCAAGAAGTTTGAGTTGCAGCTCCTGAGTGGTGACAAAGTTGACTGTCAGGCTGCCAAAAATGTCAAAAATTCGATTGAAAAAACGTCATTTTTGTACTCTTGAAACTCATTTGGGATGATTCTTTAGCTGCAAACAACTAACAAGATGTTTGACTGGCAGCTCTTGAGTGGTGCCAAGTTGTCTGGCAGGCTGTCAAATATGCCAAAAATTTGAGTGAAGAAACGTCATTTTAGTACTGTTGAAACCTATGGAGAATGATTGTTTGGATGCTAATAACTAACAAAAAATTTGCCTGGCAGCTTCTCGGTGGTGCCAAATTTCACTGGCAGGCTGTCAAACATGCCAAACATTCATGTGAAGAAACGCCATTTTAGTACTCTTGAAACCCATTGTTGCGAGCTGTGAATTTACGTAAAAAGTGAGATTTTAATAGTTTCTTTCTTTTATATACATATTAGTTTTAGAGAAATATCGTATACATGAAAATTTTAGTTAATGAAAAGGACAAAGCTTTCATTCGGTTTACACCAAAACAATCATCCTCAATAGATTTAAAGAGTACTAAACAACATTTTTTTACTTGAATTTTCGACATGCTAAATAGTCTGCCAGTCAAATTTGGCGCCACTGAGGAACAGCCAATCAATTATTATCTTACTTTTTAGTACCTAAAGAATCATCTCCAATGCGTTTCAGGAGTAATAAAATGACTATTCTAATTTTCATCCTGTCATTTTGTATATGCTTGACAGTCTGCCAGTCAACTTTGGCATCACCGAGAAGCTGCCAGTCAAATTTTATGTTAGTTTTCAGCATTCAAACAATCATTCCCAATGGGTTTCAAGAGTACTAAACTGACGTTTCTTCTTCAGAATTTTTGGCATGTTTGAAAGCCTGCCAGTCAACTTTGGCACCACTCAGCAGATGTCAGTCAAACTTCTTGTTAGTTGTTTGCACCAAAACAATCATCCTATATGGGTTTCAAGAGTACTAAAATGAAAGTTCTAATTGTCATCCTGACATTTTTTTATATGTTTGACAGCCTGCTAGTAAAGTTTGGCACCACTCAGGAGCTGCCAATCAAAATTTTTGTTAGTTTTTTGCACCTAAAAAAACATCCCCAATGGGTTTCAAGAGTATTAAAATGACGTTTCTTCACTTGAATTTCAGACAAGTTTGACAGCCTGCCAGTCAACTTTGGCACCACCGTTCTTAACATTTAAACAATCATTCCTAATGGGTTTCAAGAGTATTAAATTGACGTTTCTTTGCTCGAATTTTCTACATGCTTGACAGCCTGCCAGTCAACTTTGGCACCACTGAGGAACTGCCAATTAAACTTCTTGTTAGTTTTTAGTATTCAAACAATCATTCCAAGTGGGTTTGAAGAGTAATAAAATGACATTTTTTCACTCGAATTTTAGGCAAGTTTGACAGCCTGCCAGTCAACTTTGGCCCCACCGTTCTTAGCATTTAAACAATCATTCCCAATTTGTTTCAAGAGTACTAAATTGACGTTTTTTCACTCGAATTTTCGACATGTTTGACAGCCTGCCAGTCAACTTTGGCACCACTATGAGCTGCCAGTGAAACTTCTTGTTAGTTTTTAGTATGCAAACAATCATTCCACGTGGGTTTGAAGAGTAATAAAATGACATTTTTTCACTCGAATTTTTGACATGTTTAACAGCCTGCCAGTCAATTTTGGCACCACTGAGGAGTGGCCAGTCAATCTTCTTGTTAGTTGTTTTCCCCAAACCATCATCCCCAATGGGTTTCAAGAGTACTAAAATGAAGGTTCTAATTGTCATCCTGTCATTTTTCTTATATGTTTAGCAGCCTGCCAGTCAAGTTTGGCACCAGTCAAAAGCTGCCAGTCAAAATTTGGTTAGTTCTTTGCACCTAAAAAATGATCCGCAATTGGTTTTAAGAGTATTAAAATGACGTTTTTTCACTCGAATTTTTAACATTTTGGACAGCCTGCCGGTCAACTTTGGCACCACTCAGGAGCTGCCCGTCAAACTTCTTGGTAGTTGTTTGAACCTAAATAATCATCCCCAATGGGTTTCAAGAGTACTAAAATGACGTTTATCCACATGAATTTTTTACCAGTTTAACGAATAATTGTTGCAAAATGCACCAACAGCTGTTAGTCAGTCAACGAATTTCGAACTGTTGACTATGAAAACAAAAGAATCTGAAATTTTAGTGAGTACTAAAATGATGTCCAATAGAATTGTCACGAGCTCCCGGACTACAAGAAGTCCAAAAAGAGCGATGAATTTGCTGAAAAAATTCAGATTAGCTTAGGAACGTGAGCTTAAACATGATTTGAATTTCAAAGAAAAAGTCGTGAAAAAATTGTTATTAAAATAAAAAGAAGAATTATATTGTGCGCGAGCACAATATAAAAGTTCGAGTATACCTAGAGTATATCTTGTCTCATTTCAGTATATTTTCCACAGATTTAGGGAAATGTGTGTCCACGTGGATTCTAGTCCGACCCCCCCCTCCCCCCAAAAGTATCCACGTGGTATATGGATGGCCCCTAAATTTTTTTCTTACGTTTAGGTATCGGAACATTTTTAACTGCTTCTATTTTCCTGGGGTCCGGTTTTACCCCACATTGAGTAATGATAGGACCCAAATACGTGATTTCTTTCTTTAAAAATTTACATTTTTCTGGTTGTAAGGCTAAATCAGCTGTTTCTATTCGTCCAAAAAATGATATAAGTTCCGTGCATGATCTTCCAGGGAACTTGCATAAATTATAATATCATCCATATAAACAAACAGTTCTATTCCCTGTAATCCGCTGAAGACACAATCCATTAATGTCTGAAAAGTAGCCGGGGCATTCTTCAACCCAAATAACATTCTGATATATATAATCTGATAAAAAAAACCATAGTTTTATTTTACCAGATATTTGCCCCAGCAATTTCTGATATAATCTTATAAAATAATCAAAAAAAATTTGCACATGATAAATTTGTCAGATTATATAGAGAATTATCAGATAACATTATTTTCAAAGAAAATTTTCTGATAAAATTAATATTTTACTATACTATACTATACTATACTATATATATATATATATTATAAATTAATATATAGTATATTGTTATATTATATTATACTTACTCTTACCTGTTTTCATAAATTAAATTACGTCAACTTTTAAAAGAAATTTTGTCAGTTATTCATAGTATATTTTACCAAATTTTTAATAATATTGGAATAGTTTTTTTCCGTATCATTCAACCAATACTATTTTTCCTGATTTTATTGGTATTTCATTTATACCAGTTTGAATTTTAAAACATATCGTATTGGGTAATTTGAGGTATTAATACTAGTATATTATTGTGTTTAAATTGTTTTTTTATTCTTGACTAAGAATGTTCTTAAGGTTTTATTGGTATTTTCAAATAAACTTAGTTTTTTTATATTTTTATCTATTTTTATTGAATTTGAAATAAGATTGTACTTGTTTTTTCTTAAAGTAACTTTTTGATACACTTTTAACCCCTTCGTTGGCAGAGAGAATTCGACAAAAAGTGCCCAAAATGGCAGGAAAATTTGTTATCCTGAAAATTTGTCTCCTGGGATTTTTGGGGTCGCTGAATCCGAATATGAAGTCAAAGTACAAAAATCCAGTCTGGCGGAAGAAAATACAAAAAATGGCTCGATTTGGATAAATCTTGGTACTTACGGGTTTTTGGAGTCGCTGAACCCGAAAGTGAAGTAAAAATCCAAATTTCGATTCAGTGACTCCAAAACCCCGTAAGTAACGAGATTGATCCAAATCGAGCTGTTTTTTTTTTTGTATTTTTGTCCACCAAATAGGATACGCCATTTTGAATTTTTGAATTTTCACTTTACATTTGGATTCAGCGACCCCAAAAATCCCCGAGTAAGACTTGAATGCAAAATCGGAGTAAGTTAAATAGAAAAAAAGAAGATTGACGCATTTTGCGTCAATGCGAACAAAGGGTTAAGTGCGATTTTATTCGTTTTGCTATAATATTTCAGTTTTAATTTGAAAGAGATCTTATTTGGTATTTTTAGGTATATTAATTCTATAATTTTAGCATGTTTTCAATGTTTTTTTATCAATCCCGTTTGCCAGATTTTATGTGTAATTGTAAATAAAAACAGTTCTTTCTTTTAATTAATTTGTGTGCGTTATTATTATTAAATTTTAAATACGATTTTATGTAGTTTTTAAAAGTAAATTTTGGATACACCGTCAAATATTATTTTATTTGTTTTACTGCAGTATGTGAGTTTAAATTTTGAAATAGATCTTATTGAGTATTTTTAGGTATTGATGCTAAAGTATTAATGTGTTTTAATCGTTTTTTTTCTTTTGACCAAGAATGTACTTAAGGTTTTATTGGTATTTTCTAATAAATTCAATTTTCTTATCTATTTTTATGTTTCATTTTTATTAAATTTTAAATAGGATTGTACCTGGTTTTTTTTAATCTAACTTTTTGATACACTGTTGAATATAGTTTTATTCGTTTTGCTATAGCATTTGAGTTTGTATTTTAAAGAGATCATTTTTGGTATTCTCAGGTATAATAATTCTAAAAATTTATTATGTTTTAATTGTTTTTTCTTCTATTTTTTTGCCAACATAGTTTTTAAGATTTTGCCGGTATTTTGTAATAAATTTAATTTTTGTAATTTAAGTCAATTTTTACGCGTCACTTTTATTAAAATCTAGATCGGATTGTATCTGATTTTCAAAAGTAAATCGCTGATATGGCTTTAAATATGACTTTATCCGTTTTACTGTAGTTTATCAGTTTTATTTATGTAAGAGATCTTTCTCAAGACGAGTGTCGCTTGTATAGAAGGAATATGGGAGAAATACGTACAACGCTTTCAACTTAGTAAAAGGTTGCATATTAAAAACAAATTCCTGGTGGAAATAATTTAATTAGATTATAGAAAGTCAGAAGTTATTGTTCGTAAAGTCAAAACAAGAAAAATCGATGTATCTTTTAAAGTTCAAACTGTCTCATTTTATTAGCTTGGTGTTAAATTCTGTAATATTTACTTGGTTTTAAAAGATAATTCTAATAGTAAATTGTAAAACTTTAAATTATAGTGCAACTATAATGTTGAATTTCAATTAATTTTCTTTGTCCAAATAGAAATGATCTTAATAAATAAAATATGAAATGTAATTTAATCATCTGAGTCATTGCTACTGCTGCTGCCTGTACCGGATTCTTCACCTGAATTGATGCTTCTGTCCAGTAAACAAAAATCCATTCACTTGAATTTTAATGGGTTTTGAGGTCTTCTAAATAGCGTATCTGTCACTGGAATTCCAGATACTAGGCAGTCTGATAAGTCCCTAAAAAATTAAACACGGAGACGTTTTTTGGCCGAAGTCGGTTGTATTTTTCAACATACTCTCCTTTTAGGTCGATACAGCGAGTCCAACGATTTTCTAACTTTTTTATACCGTCCGAAAAGTACTCGATCGGAAGGTCTCCAAAA